>NW_026018165.1:15067508-15071570 GCF_020466585.1 Dendroctonus ponderosae | reverse complement strand
ATCGTAATCAGTATGCCAGCTGCAAAAATTGTATATTCTAGATTTGAAATTTTCAAACAATTGATCGAAAATGGCTAGTAACACATGAAACCAAATATTTACCCAAATTTATTATGAAAACCACACGTGCTGATGCGAATTTCGAAAAATTGCTGCATATGGCTCAGTATATTTACTTCTATTTTTTTTGTTTATTGAGTTTTTGCAAATGAAAACGCTCAAATCATGTTAGGGCTGTTTATTGATGTCATGAATCACTGAAAATTGAGGAAAAGTGAAGACTTAGAATTAGCCATAGAAGGAGAATTCATCTACAAAGTAATTTGTACAAAATTGGTTCGGATTAACACTAATTATAATCCTTTCAAGAAAATTTGCGTGACTAAGCACTTGGTTCTATAGGCCCCAAAAATCGTAGTTTCACTGGGCAGTGAATTAAATCGGACATTCGTCATAGTATTTAAAGTAGAAACGATCTGCATGCCAAATGTAAAACTCTTAAAGGCGATCCGCAATAGTTAGTCATCGATTTAAAATATGCATGTGACATTTTTCTTAATGGTAATGACCTTAACTAAGTATATTTTATTCTATTGGTACCGTATAAACAAATACCATTCTACTGTTTGTCCATAGTCGAGGTTAATTTTTTTGCAAACTGAACATTACTCCTTTCAAAAATTATATTTTACTTTCGCCCATTTTCCTATACGTTCATATAAGCTTACGTATACAGCATATGAAGCTTTTTTAATATTAGTTTTACGAAAAAAAAATTCTTTATCAAAAGAATAACGCAGCATCTAGTCATGATCAACTTTTTTTCCATATTGTTAAAAATAAAGGTACTTAACTCTTGAGCAAAATTCATATTTTTTTCTATTTTTCATTGTATTTTATATTTTAGAACATTCATATATTTTCAAAAACAATCACTTTTCTCTGTAAAATTCCATGTTTCCAACTTAATTAGACACACTGTGTCTATTTAATAATCCGAAGAATATTTTAATAGCTTCCGTGCCGCAAAATTAATTAATTAAAATAATTATTCAGATTTTCTTAGCTCGGTTAATTTTCAATTAAGATATTTGCCAAAACAACATCTTCCATTCGGCCTCCATTTTTTCTTCGAAACCTCTTTTTTTCTGATGCTGTTTATGACCTCAAACTGGGGCTATTTTAAGGATGTCCCAACATCGTCTGCCATGTTGCAGTATACATTTTACTACATTTTAGTTTACAATTTAATTTTAATTCCCTCTGATCAAGAACCATTAAAAATATCTTTTCGAAGGCCAGACTGAACTGGTCTTGAGTGGTTTTGCTATTTATTTAAAGAATAGAATTCCATTCTACTTTTGTATGTGAAAAACAGTATGTTTTTCTTAAATGATTGAACCAAGGGTTGTTTTCTTTAACTGTTTCTTCTTGCTATTTGTTTCGCTTCTACTTTACGTTTAGAGGGTTCTTTTTGGGCATTGGGGTACTTTTTGGTGGTACGTATAAGATTTGAGTTCGAACTTTTTGTTTAGTACGTAATTTAGACTCCCAGGTGGATTTTGTCCAAATACTCTGATCAATTTCATATATAATTTCTATTTTTGATATAGACATTCCAGCGTAGCATCACGTTCAAAGTAATAGCCAAGTATTTGCTGTATTTACGTAATATTTATTCTAATGCAAAGTGCTGATTGGGTTGTTTCTAAAATTAACCTGGATAGTGCTGATATTGTTGATTTGATCAGTGTTAGTTGCTTCGATCAGAGAATTTGCAAAATTATTGTTATTCATATTATTAAAACAATGTGTATAGGAATTTGATTTAAATTATAAAATAATTTAAAAAAATCACAATTTAACTCATGCCAACAAAATTTGTCTAGTTCTTTACTATTTCCCGAAAAAATATGAAGTAATGTGAACATTTTGAACGAACAACATGATTCAATGGAAAACCCAAATTACCTTTCCTGTCTGTGCGTTTCTAAGCGTTACGTTTGGGTTTTTTTATTATTTTAATAACCTTTTTTCTAAGTGAGAGCACCATATTATAAACATTTTCTCAGTTCACATTTGCTTCAATTAATTTCTTTGACTTTTGCTTTAGTTGCTTCCAAATTGCGATTTAATATATGCATAAAATTTCACTAAATGAAAGTAGTTTACTGGAGTCAGAATGTTAAATTTCATGGTGTATACAATGATGTTTTGTTCAATTACGCAAAAATTAACGCAAAGTCTAGCTGACTCAGAGACAAGATTGCCTTGTCTCTGGCTTACTAAACAATTATGATAAGCTCAGGAACAAAATAAGCCCCATTATCTTAAAATTCATGCTACTTCCAGATTCCGGGAATTTTAAATAATCTCCCAGGTAAATACACTTAATACTCTGCAAAGTAGTACATTCATGTAACAATAAACGCGATTATTAACCACGGGTTTCGAGTAGTTTCCATTCGCTGCAATAAAACAGAGATTTTTCTAAATTTACGACTTTGAAATGGTTTACTTTAACACTTACGACTACAAGATACGCTACTTTCGGCTAAACGAACGCTTGTCTGTTTCCAAACAACTTAACTATAAAGGATTATTTAAATTGCCACTCAATTTAGTGAAAAGTGAATGTTTTTCGTAGTATTATGTAGAAATTAGTAGCTTAACAATTTTTTTGTGCATGTTTTTCTTAAGTATTTGTGTCAGCCACTCGAATCATGAAAAGTGCCGAAGTATTTTTTTCAGAATGAGATTGACCCCTAATGAAAAAATTCACCTTGTTTCAAATCAGTTCAGCTCCTACTTTGGGCAAGAAAGAGTTTTTTAACATAATTTGTTAAATAATCTGTAGGGTAATCAGAAAAATGCTACAACACATTTTTAAGGCTAAAATATGACGATCTAACTCAAATTCTATTAATCAAAAAGTGGATGGTTTCGAAGATACAAAGTATCAAAAGTTTTCAGTTTTGTCCAAATATATATTTTAAGAACTGGTGTATGTAGTTGTAGGAACAAAATAACTTTTTTACGCCACAATGTATTTTACTTTTGCATCAAATTTCGCATTTTCCAACGCCTTTCACTACAAAAAGGTGTACCTGTTAAGAGTTAATTGGAGCATCCGTTTTTGAGATATTTGGATGTAAAATATTACTTTCAGATTCAAATTGAAATCTTTTTTCGGATACGCAAACATGAAATTGAACTCTGCAACATTCCGTTTCCCAAACGGTCAGTACAAGTTTAAATGTGTCACCTTAAATAATCTCGCATAGAATTTGCAGGAGTTTTCGAAGTTCTCCATCAAAAAAAGTTTTTTAAGTAGAAGACACTGAAAATTAAGAAAATTTGGTCCCAACTGAAATGCAGTGAGGATTAAGAAAATTATTTCGTTTTAAATATGTCCAAAGTACTGCTGTTGGGTTTGATCATCATATTTTGGGTTCAGAAACCTTTCAAAGACACTCTGTATAATAAAAACAAAAAAAAATAGTTCACTTTAGTTTTCCGCAGTTGCATAAGAATGCAAAGGAAAATTTTAATTTGTATTGATTGTGTCTAAGCTACCGGGAGTTTAAATGAAGGAAAATAATTAATAACCACTGTAATCTCTTCAAGACAGTTTGTTGAGTAATTGTAATTATTTTATTGCCCGCAATAAAACCAGACGAATCATTGTTTTTTCAGTTTTTCTCCCACTAAGCAATCTAAGGATTATGTCAATGTTAAACATGTTTTCCGTATATTATTTACTAAAGCTGAGATTTTCAGAATAATAAAACGCGCCAGTAGAAACTAAATACAAAATCAAAGGCTTATAAACTTGCCAAGAAAACCTAGATTTATTTGAATTAAATACCGAGCTAATTCGTAAAAGTTTAGAAAATCAAGCATTTTTCGTTTGAACATTTCTTGGTAATTTCATGATTTTTTTAGGACGATAATTACCCACAATTTCAATAAATGATTATAAGGAAATGTAAAATACTGCCCAGCTATTTACATCTGATCGAGAATAAAGCCGTTTAATTTCGCATATATTTCCAAAATAAT
>NW_026018165.1:15053556-15067401 GCF_020466585.1 Dendroctonus ponderosae | reverse complement strand
CTATATAAAACAGGACGTCTGAATCGGGATGTACTGAATAATTATTTACTTCTAATCCTCTCATCGATTCAACCGGAATATGCCTATTTATATATTTATCGTCTTAGTGTAAACGTTTGCCGGGCTAAACGATTCCTCATTGATGATACATTGTTTTTTAAGCTCGTGCGAAAACGGATTAGGATCTTAATTAGAAATATTGAAAATATACAAAACAGTGTAACCTAATTAAAATTTCTTTCATGGTTTCTACCAGGATTTTTATGAATTTTTACTGAAAATACACTGATACATTTTGCAATAAGGAAAAACATTACGATTCCAAAAAATATGCAATGTTATTGCCAATTTTACTCACTGTTACCTATAATTGCCACCGCTCGAGAAAATAATGGTTGTTTCAATTTTTTGTTTAGTTCCGGTGCAATTAGCCTTGTTTTCTACTCGGAAACAGTGTTTGCCATTTTTGTTCAATTTATAACAGCGGTTTTCCCGAAGTTGTTCGCACTTTAGTAAGTTTACCTGGCCTCCAAACGGTCCAGCTTTATGTCCATTCGATAATATACTGGAATACAATCCGATCACATAATAAAAGTTCATGTTATGTATTGAACGCAATAAATGCAATAGGATCTGCTTGTTTTAATAGCACAAATAGAAACGATGCTCAACTCAGCAATTATAGTGTTAAGGCATATCAACTATTATTGTTAGGTAATAATAAGTTGCTTGCTAATTAGCAGTTAAGTACGTAATAGCAAATTGCATTTTGGTTTAGTACAGATGAAAATGTAAAATTTAAATTTGTTTTATGCAATAGAATTCCACAGAATATGATAAATGGTTCAGTTAAATTTTTCCATCGCATTGATAAATGTTTTCAAATAAAGAAAGATTCAAATCGTTAAGAGTTCTTTCGCAACTTAGCATGTGACTTAGTAGCATTTTGGTTCACGCTAAAGAAATGATCAGAAAATGAAAACTGTAAGTTGTAATCAAAGTTGTAACAATTTTACCGTTTTTGTCTAGTTGATTGGTCACTTTTTAAGGTGTTAAAGATACCAGATTTATTCAACTTTTTGAGACATTGAAGTGCGCTAATAATATTAGTACCTGGATGGAAAATTCACATCTCGTTAACTTAAAATGCTCGCCTATGAATTTAATTGAAAAATTTTCAAAATTTGGCCGATGTATTTTCAATTGTTTAAACGCGTTTTATGTTTTCGGCAACTGGTTGCAAACCACTTAAAGTACTGATTTTTGCTCATGCAGCATCGTTATGATGGGAGGTGCTTGAAACGTAAAATAAAAAGCATGACTTCTTTACTTATGAAAAATGTAAAGTTTAATAAACGAAAAATAGTGGCAAACCGCTTTTTCCCTAGGAAAAGTTGTGAGTTTCAAGAAATCAGGAACTACATGGAAGTTCTAGATTTAACTTCAAATGCGAAGGAGATGGAGACTTTTGGAAAATTGTAAAGATTGGCGTTAAGATTATTTGATTCAGTAGCTTTTAATTAATCAGAATGGAACGAGTTTTCCGTTTGTAGCATTTCCTAAATTTGAAATAAAATTAAAGACTATCAACTATTTGTAAATAAAATTTCCATTTTTTGGTACTTATTGCTAAAAAAGACTATTTTCCAGAAATACAAGTTTTTCTAAACCAATGCAGATTTCTAGACGAATCTGCTTGAGAATAGCTTCTAACTTATAACGTTTTGGCATTTTATTAAACTAAGGCATGTACGGAAATTATTATCTGGAATTCTAATTTGTAGATAGTAAAATGATATTTTTCTTTCCTTCTGATTTTTTCGGTAGGATAAAAGCTTCTACGAAGAAAGAAATGCATTTCATTGTTAATGTTTCCTTGATAATAAGAAAATTGTAATAAAATAAAATAAGAAGAATAATTATAAATAGTCAATCTAACAAGTCAAAATATGAGAATCTTTTGCGAAAAAATATTTTCTTTATAAAATATATTTCATGACATTTATTTAATCTAAAGAATATACCTACAGTGATAATTTCAACCGCATAGCTCTCACCAATTATTGTGGTATTCTATCGTATTTTCACTCTTCTACTAGTCTTTTTTTGCAGTTTCCCATTGATTTTCCTATTGAACATTCCCGTATACGCGACACACCGTATATTATCCATACGAAACATGATCCGAACAGCAACAAAATGCGTATTTTTTAATAAAGTAAAAATGACATATTTTATAGACAAAGTTTTTATTAATGGTTTCGCTATGAAATAGACTTTGTCCGAAACGTGGTGTGTAAAACCTACGTCGGTATTTCAACATAAGTTTTCCTTAGTACTGCAGCATTTCTGCAATAAAAATCGTATATTGACCAATGAATAATTATAATTAACTTCTGTATCAGAAGTTAATTATAATGTGGAAAGTGGACGTGGAAGCATCGATATCCAACAACAATCTAGCGAGCAAATAAATAATCGTAAATCTCCTGAACACACACTATAGTGACATTGTACGATATCAAAGTCCCTGACTTACCGTTGCAAAACCGAAATAATGAATCCTAAAATTGATGAAAAGTTGAAACAATCTACGATCCGTTGAACCACCCTCAAGTCTCTTTGTACTGATTGCAACCACTTTTTAAAAGTCTAATCAAAAAACACATTTTGATCGATTTGGTGAAAACTATTCGTTAACGAACTTGCTCGTACGCGTTGCCTGCGAACTGCCGATCACTAACCGAACAGAACTGGAGATACGAGAATACTAATTTTGAATCGCGGCCGACATCTTTTAAAACACGCATGGTGTGGTTGGTGATACCAAAATATATCGGGGGAAATTATAAACTTACCAAGTTACAACTTACAGGCACTGTCAGCACACTTCACGTTACTCTCTGGCTGCTTTTCCACTTTCCCTAGTCGAACTGAAGTTGCACGATGAACCTTTAGGCTATTTATATAAGTACAGCCCTTATTGTGATTTTCTACCCCACCAGTCTTGTAAATCTGTATAATGTCTTCATTTGGTACTTACGCCTAATTAGATACTCAGCCCTAGAACCGACCATTAAATGTAAGATATTTCTAATGGATGATCTTTTTCAGATTTGAACACAGAAGGAAAGACTTTGAGATGAAACCGGCAGAGAATCACCAAAAATGCCTTAGACAAGTCAAAAAAGAACCCCCAGCTCTGTTCAGTTTGTTCTTATAAATAGGACTTATCGGCGGTATTTTAGCTGAAATACCGATTCGTATTCAAAAAGCGTTGTTATTTCATGAGTTATTAACAAAATGTGACAATAAACCCTGAAGATTATGTAGCTACGAATCGAAAGAACTTAGAACAACGTGAATAAAGCACAAAAGTTTACTTTTGCCTGAGGAATATTTTTCTAGCTCCGACATCCGTATTTTAAACACTCTGTATATATAGGCATAATTCATATAAACTGAAAAAACTGACCCATTTGCAAACTTTGTAGTTACAAAAACCTTAGTTTTCCCAGAAAAAATATTCACTTAGCAAAGCCGATTCGATTTTGGAACTGGACGGTTGGATTTTTTGCTTCATAAGCTAAGGTTCCAAGGCAAATCGTTTCTGATATACAGGGTGTTGACATTTGTAATGCCGGTATTACACTATGCACTTTTCCCCGATTTATTGGCAAATAAAGTGGGCCAATTACTGAAGCTCATCTTCTTGCCCGTCATCGACTTTACACTTGGTTATTGTTCTCACAATAAATTGGAGCAATTTCTTTAAAACCAGCATAAATTTCAATACTTTAGTTCTTTGCCAGTTCTTAGAGTTAAATTCTTTACTTATGCCTCCAAAGAAGCGACTAATTTTCAGTAATGATTTGCTAAATTCTCTGAAAAAATTTCGCATTTTTAGTAGATTCAAAATTAGCAAAAAACACGAATTTTTACGAAGTTTCAACACTCTTTTTCGAAACGTTTGTCAGTACCTTTAGTAAACACCCTGTATATCTTATCATAATCATCATTAAGCGTTTTCCGTAATCATCGCCTATCATCCTTAAGCCTTGTTATCATTATTAAGCTCTTGCAGCATTTATGTAATTATGCGATTAAAAAAACATTTTAAATGCTGAAGCATTATTCGATTTTGTCGACTTTTCTTTTTTTTCTCTCGTATCCTTACACTATCTTTTTAATTATTTGGATATTGAGAATCAACTCCTAAAATACATCTACGTTATTTCGAAACACCCTGTTTACTACCTACTAGAAAATAAACTCTAATTGATTCCTCTAATTGCAATTTCTCAGTCAACATTTCGTTTATTGCTGATACACGGAGAACTTAATTTTACTGTCTATAAAATACATACAAATACACAGGAAAAAATCTAATGTTATTACAATAGCAAATAAATCTTGCAGCGGAATACCTGCAAGTTGTGTGAAATCCCTGCTACCTGGTAATTTTTAAATTATGATTATCAATTTAAATTGTGATTATTATCCTATAAACAATATGAATTTTTCAAATTAAGTGATATATGTGGTAACAATAACTCGTTCATTCTTAGTCAAGGATTTTGCTAAGTGAGAAATCCTTCGGAAAACAATTTACGTTCTGCCAGGTCTGTAAATACGAAAATATCGTACAGCAGGAAACAATGCTTTAGAAAAACCTTGGACAGGAAAATCCCGGAAAATGTAAACTCACATGCATATAAAACGGTTTATTTATTTATACTCAATTGGCTGCCAACAAACATGACGAGTTTTTTGGAAAGTTCTTTTTATTCAATTAACTCCGTTCCAGAATGTACGTATTATTTGCAATTAAAAATAAATATTTATTATTTATTTAAGCAACAGCATTGCCCAAACAGTTAAATATATTTATAGGTATATTGAGGAACACTGGGAGGGACAAATAAATACACTTGCAGCTTGCAGGAGGAATTATATGCATTTTAGTGACCTGAACAGTAGCAATACTCATTTTAAATCTCCGCTAAATTTAGTTTGATCTTAGCAGAAACATTATATTTTTAGCCGGAACATGGGTGAGACAAATCCTGATCAGTTTCTACTCATGATACTAAAACTAACGGCTAATTGACGGGCTTAAAAATCCGAGAAGCAAATAACCGATCAAGAAGAACAACATTGGCATGAAAGTTATTTTTAAAGCAAAACTAGAAATTTTGCATAGAACCGATAAAGTTAAGAAGGTATGTAATAACACAATTGAAAAACCATATTACTACATGGCTAAAAATATTGTTCACGAATTTCTTCGGTTAATTGTTCAGGTAAGAAGATAATGGCCAAGTAAATCCCTCGTCAGTTACCTGACTAAGTCGGATGAACGACGGTTATAAGACAATGCGAATATATTCTAGGAATTTGACAAATAATACTTATATAAAGCTTTCGCAGAAGTCATTAACATAAAAATCTGCATTGTATGGACTAATGTTAACAGCTTTCGGTATTAAGGAGAAGATGGATGGTGTTTTAACTATAAGCACCGAAACTAATTCTTGTTCGTTTCCTGTACAATAAACTTGATAATAATTGTTGTTTTTATTTAACCTTAGTCTAATCAACGACCAAACTGAAGTCAATAAATTAATTAAACTGCACTGTAAGACTGCACTGTAGCTTGCATTATTCCATCTAAAGCTTCATAATTCAACAAATCAAAGCAAATGCTATCAGTCAATATTATCTAGAAAAATACAGGATGTCTTTAGATAATGTTGCTTCCATTCCATTTAACGCATTTTGAAAAATACAATAAATGATTTAAATTAATTTTAATACAGATTTAATTACGTCTTCCTTATAATTCCATTCCTATTGGCTAATGCCCATAAACACAAAAAGGAGAACCATTTTCTTCAGTCTGAAATAAGATAAAAAGTGCTTATTTCCTAAGCAGTACTTATTTATTTAGGCCGTAGTACAATTTTTCCAATACGTAATAACGTATAATTAACTAACGAATATTAATAGGAACTATTTTTTATTTTTTTTTCTGATTGACGCTAAAAAAACTTATAGTAACTGGTCAAGTGCCGAGTTTACTGGCCCTTATTTTCCTTCTAGCTTCACTAATTTTCTGCGTGGATCAAAGGAGCATTCATTTATCGTCGCTTTTACTACTTACAGATAATTGAAATGAAAAATTCTAGAGGATTTAAATCCGCAAAATCTGGGGACCACAGAAAACGTTCTTTAGATGATTTCTTTCTTCTGCCAATTGATAGTGGGCAGGCGTCATGTTGGAACCACTTTTGCTTCCAAGTATTGCTGTTATAGCTGATTTCGCAAAAGCATTTCAATTTTCGGATTATTCTATTGGCCTTATGATCTTGTTAAATTATTTTAGTGTTTTTTGATTCATTATCAATCACTTGACGTATTTTTTTCCAGCGTGTGTTTCTGGAAATGTTTCCCTCAAAACAGGCATTGTTTAGTCGTAAATCGAAATCGTTCTCGTAAGTGTATCGATGCCTTATTCGCAGTGCCTCTACATTCGAAATATACCTCCACATCTCCAAAACCATTTTATTTTTATTAATGATTTTATTTTTTAATTTTCCTAATTAAAGCGCTTTTTTTTACTTTTTGTTTTCATCATCGTTATCATTTTTTTAATCAAATTCGGGTCAATTTTCACTTGCCCTCCAATCATGTTTGATTAGTTTTTTTCGAGATATTAACAATAAATAACTGCTGTATCAAAATAAAATAAAAACTATATTGTGCTTACACGTTACTTTAACGGAGTTATATTAATTTAGACAGTAATCTATCGGTATTTTGCTCGTATTTTTAAATTTGTTACTCATTGCTTTTCTGGGGATCTAATGCGACGTTCTTCGAATTAAATTTAAATGCCAGAAACAAAGAAATCGCTGGGAAGAATTCATTCGACCTCAACTTAGTTCGGTTGATGTTGGCAAACTGCAGTTCTAAATAATTAATTTAAAGGAAAATTGTATTGGTCGAACACGTATGTATTCGATCATACTGTGCAACCGAATAAGTTCTTCGAAATTAGAAAATGTCTGCCTTTTAGAAGCAATTTAGAAAATCACAATTGCATTCGCCAGCCCGAGCAGAACTAAATCGTCAGTTAGACTTGATAATTTTTGCATGGCGAATGAAAACTGAAAAATGTGTACATGGTGTTTTTCGTAGAAATTATGCTGCAAATTACATATATTTAAAATATATCTATTTATGTAACTATAAGATTTAGGAACTTAATTAACTAATTATAATTAGGAATGGTAGACTTCAATGGATTCTGCCATCAACTTTCTACAATTAATTTAATTTATAGCAAAAGCTCTAGCAGGCAGAGAAAATTCCGAAGAAATCGAAGTTACACATGAATTTTCTAGAAATTTACAAATTTGATGTTATTTGTACGAATCCTCAGAAAACACACAATGCATAAAATTGACCAAATGAAACACTGACATTTTAGCGATCATGAATGTAAAATTTCAAATCAACTTTCGAAAATCTGAAAGGATTGAAGAAGGATGGAGGACAGGAACTCTCCCAAAACGCAGATTGAAACTTAAACTATGTTGCCAATTATGGTGGTTTCACCTACTTTTAATTTCTAGTTTGGATCAATAAGAAAATTAAACAAAAGTAACTAGATAAATAAATGAACAAACCAAATAAATTGTTTGGTACGAAATGATAATGCCAGATGTATATATTTGTCTCAATTTATAGTTAAATTTGCGACCTTTGTATGCAAATTCTTATCTTATCTCATCTTGTACTAATATATATGTTATCTATATATGTATAGTAAAATAGATATTAAAAAACCTATTTACAACCATTTCCATCAATAACGCGTTTCTAACCTTATTTATAAAAATTAATTTGTTACACAAATAGTGTTGCGAACCGGATTGTGAAGTTATTTAACGGGACGGGTTTAGACGGGTAGTTTTTTCGGACACAACAAATAGAACTTTTTTTCAATCTTGTAAAAACTGTATATTTATTACTGTATCTATATCTGCCTATCTGCACGTTATCTGTAAAGTTTACATTTTATCTACCAGGCAGGTTAAGCAGTTTAGTAAGTTCTACTTTACTACTTACCTACTACTAAACGAAGCAATTAGTAAATTGCGATTTTTATTGTTGTACTTAATTGTTACTTTACAAATTTGTCAATGTCATATTTGCTTTTGATCCAACTATGAAACCAGTTGCTTAATGAGCATATTAATTCACTCCTAAATAATTATTATAATTATAATTCACTGATTCGTACCAGGGCTTATGTATTATGATAATAATTATTTAGATAACAGTTAAACATATTTGTGGTTGCTCATATCTTTGTCTCTCCACGTATGCATTATGCAAGTTGTGGAAAGAATCATAGATAAAGAATCTACCAGGCCTGTTTAATAAGCATTTTAAAGCAACATTTAAATAAATAGGGTTTGATTTTAAAAACATCCGATCCATCAAGTTAGTCGACCAAATATGCAATTGCTAACATTCAAAGAGCCTAAAATATTAGATTCGCTGGTTCAGCGTTAATTAAACAGTAAGAAAATGTCTTTATTGTAGCTTTAGTTTGAAACAATTTTTTTCGGAAAAAACATGGATTCAAAACATTGCTTTTAGTTCTTGTCCAATATCTGCAAAAACCTGTACAGACTTTCGCATGAAAGCAATAACTTTTTATTTATATTGCAAAGAAGTTTTTATGTTTTTTCTAAATACATTCGTTTAAAAAAAACTTGGTACAGCACTAACCTGTTGATTTTTTTTCCTCACCTAAATCCGTCAGCTGTCTTTCTTTCTAAAATGAATCCTTTTGCTTAATATTTTTTAAAATTCTAGAAAAATTCGAGAGGATGGTACGCCAACACCTCCAATTTCTAGGAACGAAGGGCATAAGACATAAGTTTATACAAAGCTGCCTTATTGTATTGTAATCATCCGCATTCGATTCTTCACGATTAAAATCAACTTATTATATAACACAACATAATTGAACATTTATAATTATTAATGATCAATACTCGACTATTAAGGTGCTACAGTTCCCCACAACGATCAAATTTTATGGTGCCTTTCAAACGGACCCCCAATTGAAATTATCGTCTCTGCACTTAGTTAAACCAATTTTATATTATTTATTTTGTTCCTCATATTAAATTGACACACATGCACAATAAATACCAAGTAGAATGTTTTCCATCATTATAAAACACACTGTATTGCCTTATATTATGCTACATTGATCATTTCTGTAAATAAAAATGTAAACCACCTTGTAGTACAACCATACGCTAAAGATTAGAAAGAATGCATTGATCAAGTTGTATGCATTAAATGCATGGAATCATTCACACACTAAGAACAGGAAACAGGTCAGTAAAAGTGGCCAGAGTGATAAATAAATGTTACTATCTATATGTACAAAAGCCGATTAGAGTCTTAGCCGATCAGTGTAATACTTCTTGGCTAGTTGTTGTTTTTGTATCGTTTTTCGCAGCTTTTACTGCTGTTGCCCCATAAAAGGTAATTTAATCACACGAAAACAAGCTCAGGTATATATTTTTTTAATTTGTCACAGTCATAAGCCTCATCCTTTGTTATATATAGTTTATATACATATTTAGGTTTTTTAGTAACGTCCATGTTTATTTAGGTTTTAAGCAAGATGATTCCAAGTTTCTCACAATGTAGACCAATTAGCAACTACGCCGATATAAAAGATTGTCTGGCAAATCCCCCAGAATGGGTGAATCGAGTGCTGCCATTGAAAAAACGCTCCAGTTTTGTTATTAGAAATAATCCAGAAGATTGCCATTGTCAAGAGGATTCTTTCAATCCTGGCTCGCGTATTGATAGCAGAACTGTTCCAAAAACTTTGGTATGCCACGATTATAAAGGCGGATATCAAGCAGATTCGTAAGTGAACCTTTGCATTATATGTGGTTAAATGTTGCTGTTATTTATTGATTCTCAGGTATATACCATTTGAGGGACAAGAAGATAAAACGTTGGTCACAGACGGTTATCCTTTCTACAACTGGTCGCAAATCGACTATTTTATTTACTTCAGCCACCACTTTATAACAATTCCTCCGCTGGCTTGGGTAAATGCTGGACACCGAAATGGAGTTAAAGTTTTAGGTACTGAAGCTCACAACATCAACAATCTCTCCAATCACGCATTTTTTATATTCAGGAACAATAATCACGGAAAATAATGAAGGAATCAAGATATGCGATGAAGAAATTTTCAGTTCCAGCACTGAAATGCGAGAGTTTGTTTATCAGCTTACCGAAATACAACGAACTTTCGGTTTCGATGGGTGGCTTTTGAATTTCGAGAATAAGGTGAAAAACCCCGGACTTCTCATAAGTTTCGTGGATATTCTCACTAGGAAAACACACGAACAGGATAGTGAAAACGTGGTCATTTGGTACGACAGTGTAACAAAGAATGGAGAACTTAAATGGCAAAATCAGTTAAGCTCAGAAAATAGGTTGGTTCCATAGTTGATTTTTTCATTTTTTGAAAGTTACTGTTAGGAAATTTCAATTTTAGATGCTTCTTCGACTGTTGCGACGCAATTTTCTTAAACTACACCTGGACTGAAGCAACACTCATAAAGTCTGTGGAAGCCGCTGGAGCCAGACGCTTTGATGTTTTTGTTGGAATTGATGTTTTTGGTCGAGGAATGTTTGGCGGTGGGATGTTTAACACTTACAAGGTACTCAGACGAAAAATACATTTTACAGTTTTCAGCCCAAAATTGTGCTTTTAGGCGACGAAATTAGCTCGAAAGCATGATTTATCCATAGCGATCTTCGCTCCTGGATGGACGCATGAAACCTTAGAAAAGAACCTGCAATCAACCGCATTTCACAGATTTTTGAACCGAGATGACGCATTTTGGGCAAGTCTTTGGCCGTACCTCTACACACATCCCATAAACGATTTTTTCGAAACAGACTTCCACATCGGTCTGGATTATGTAAGTTATTGCGATGGAAAACCAAAGTCTGTTGGATTATATTGTTGCAATTTTCAGAACTTCTACAACATGTACATTCAAAAACCGCAAATATCCAGGATTCTCTACCCGGAAAATCTCAAAACAATTCCCAAGTATCAGCAGATTGAATCGCTGAACTACTGCGCTTGTCTTTCCAGAAGCTTCTTTGAAACGAAAAACGTTTGCTTGATATCGACTGATAATTTTGAGGATGCCCCAGAAGGC
The DNA here is from genome assembly GCF_020466585.1 of Dendroctonus ponderosae. Lineage (NCBI taxonomy): Eukaryota > Metazoa > Arthropoda > Insecta > Coleoptera > Curculionidae > Dendroctonus > Dendroctonus ponderosae. Next base: position 15,056,116 of record NW_026018165.1, on the reverse strand, counting down.
ATGTTTGCTCATAGGATTTTTGCTTGTGACATAAAACTAAGTGGCAAAATTGGCCTTTATATTGTCACGAAAAGATTGACGAACAACGATAATACAAGAGTGAAAATCATCCTAAGAACTTCATTGAATAGTGGGGCACTTAGACTGGTCAAATTGCTGGGTGAGTGTATTTATGCAGGGTGGTGATTTTTTTTGTGGATAGTTGAAGGCAACGCTTTGTGGTTTTGGGTTGAAATTGAACCTATTGTGGTTTGAATTAATTTGCGTTAACTCAATATCCAGACTTTGACTCCAGACATATTTTTCTAGTATTATTTATATGCAGTTTTTCTCCGATTTGTGTTGCTATTTGTTTTAAAGTTTCTTTAATGCCTCTTTGTCTTTCAATAGCTCATCATAATGAATACTGTATCATTCTGATCTCTTTTCTCTTTGAATTTAACTTTAATTCTCACTGCTTTATTTCGTGTACCCTTCAATCTAGTTTTGCCATTTCCTTAACATTTTCAGCGCTTTGGTTATTTGGTCTTAAAATCTTGTAATTTCGATCTTCCAGCATTTGGTTTTCCATTTTTACTTGTCTTAGTTCTTCCAAAACTGAATTTTCTTCTTCTGAATATTCAGTAACATTTTTGGAATTTTTTTGATTCCTAGATCTTTTTCATCTGCATCTCGTGGTGATTATTAATTATTCTGAAATAATTCAGTGTCTTTTAAAGTTCTTTATCTACTTACCCGACTGCCTCTATTTCATCGCCTGGACAAGTTTAAAAATTAGCAAAAAAATTGCACACATTGTGCTTCTCTTAATAATTGTTCAATTTTATATTCCAAATTATTTGTTCTACTTTCATTTATTTTTCGCTCTCAAAAATTTTCAGATGAACCAAATGCGTCTCCGACTAATAATGTAACACTATTAGAGGTGAACCCGCTGAAAGACCATGAAATACAGTATAATGTTACCTTAAATAATATTGCTAAAAGGTACATGAAATGGTTGAATAATCCTCGCTATACTGGATCGGTGCTCTTAAGGTAAGTTCTTGCTGGTTTCTTGGCTCATTTGCACATTTTCTTCAACTCATTTTTAGCATGTACGAATTTTCTACTACGTCGTGCAATCTTCTGGATGTAGCAGCTACTATTGAAAATGGCACGTCGATATATCTGTTAGATATCGGCCTGATTCAGCTGAATTAAATTGAAAAGTTAAAAATGTTGCATTTTGTATTATCTAATGTGTTAATGTAAGAGAAAGACACTGTTCCTAATTGCGAATTATATATATTTACAAAAATATATGGATTTTATTGCTAATGTTATTCTGAACTATTCCAAATACTCCTATGAAGGAAATCGGAAACTTCGTCCTTCTGGTCTTGGTTGAGGGCCATCCTTATTGCGCGTATCGTATACAGAGCGCGATTGGCCATACCCACTTTTTTTATTATAGTTATACCGGTTTATACCTGAAAATTTAAATTAAGTTAACAAAAAACTCATCAATTCCTCAAAGTCAACCCCCCCATTGTTAGTAAAGTCGCATACCTCCTAAAGTCTTCAAAAAAAGCTCCCAAATTCATCCAAAGCCTCCATCACGCCTTGCTGTAGCTTGTTATACAAATTAGTAGGATTAAAAGCGCTTATATCATGCGTGTAGCTCCCTAAATGCGGATTAGATACTACCAAGTACTGCCCCGGAGTTAATACACCTAAAACAACAAAAATCCCGTTAGACATTAAAAAGCTTCTCTGCGAACACCCAAAGTTAAATAAAAAGAAAACCTAAATCCTGCATCGTCGAAAGATAAATCGCACTAACCAGGAGGCAATTTATTGCTAATATACGGATCAGTTATCGGATCGTAATCTTCGTGAACAGGTTTCAGCTCATCGCTGTAGATCACATCGTCTGGATCAGTCGTTGTAGTAAATGGGGTAGACGATACTGGTGATAGAGTTGTAGCAATGGGAGCTGATGAAACGGGGGGCCGATTGAAATTGTTTGTAGAAGAACTCGGATTGAAGCCTTGAAAAAGTGGAGCAAACGTAACCGGTCCTGTATTGTCTTTGTGGAAAGCAAAAAACGTGTTGATTGGATTGCATCTGCTACTTTTATATCGAAGTTTTATGAAGCCTTCATCATGAATATGAAAAACTGTTTTTGATGTTGAAAGTGAGCTCTATGAATAAATGTGCAAACACAAGCAAGTTTAAATCTTTTTTGTACCTCCAGGATTGAATTGGGGTAGTTGCGGCAGCTGAAAGTCACTAAAACTCGGCAAAATTGACTGGAAACTTTGCCCAATTGCCGGTATCGTTCCCACGAAACTTTGTATTCCGTCCGATAAACCTGTGGCGAATTGTTGTGGCGAAGGAAAAAAGCCCGCAAATGCTCCACTGAAAACTCCCGGGCCGCCGTTTTGCTGCCCTGTGTTGTTCAATTAAAAAATTGTAGTGTTTTAATGTCGATTTATTCAATATTACCGGAATCAGAACTATCTGCTACTGAACTGCTCTGTTGACTATGCCCACCTTGAAATGGTCTTTGTGGTCG
>NW_026018165.1:15047420-15052980 GCF_020466585.1 Dendroctonus ponderosae | reverse complement strand
CAGCCGTATTGAGATATCAGGAACAGAATCTAATTAAAAATTAATATTCACTCAAACAAACCGAAATAAAATCAAACTAACTCAAATTATTACAAACGAACGCAAATAAACCGAAGCAAACCAAAGCTTTCAAAACACTAACTACATGTTACACAGGTTCAATTTCTATTTTTACGACGCCTTAATTTTAAAAGTATCTCAAGAACGCTTTACCAAAGCCTTTCATATCAAATAAACCATTTTTAGCTAAAAAAAAGTCGAAATGCACAATACGAATATTGCGAATATCCTGAAGATGGAAGAACTAGATGCTACCCCCTTAAAATTCGAAACAGTGTAAAACACACCTGGTTTTCCTGGTCTGTTGAATGGTTTATTTCCTCCACCACCTCCTCCTCCTCCTCCTCCTCCTGAAATTCCAAAGACAACCAACACTTAACTATTGCTGTTGAATAAAGTATAATTATTTTGCTTCTTCCTACCTGAAGGTTTATGGCCTCCAGGCTTGTGGCCACCATCTTCACCGGGAAGAATTTCATAAACAGGTGCAGGTTGAGGATAGGCTGGATAACTACCCCCACCGCTCCCGCAATTAATGTTGTAATTATAATTATGTTCCAGATTTAGGAACTGAAGATCGAAGAATGTCCGCCCCTGGGGTTGGCTCTTCGGTTTCCCACTGCTTCCCGCAAAGTTACAAGGACTTCCATCTGCAATTAAATTTTTATAAACTGTGACTTATTTAAAACTGAAATATATTTAGGAACATCGCTTTTGAATCGAAGTTTTATTGACCTTTAAGCAATAAATTATGCTATAAAAGTTAAAAGATTTTTCAGGCATTTTTCCTCGTAAACAAATTTGTTACAAACGCTAAACAGTGAATTGAAGGTAATTCATTTTCTCTAAACTGTTTACTGTTTGTTGTTAACTAATCATTTATACGCACTTTGGCTTCCAGGTCGTCTTCTTCTACCTCCATGGCGACCTTCTTCAGCCAAATCATTATACTGACTATCTTCTCTGTATGCAAGTGAGGCTGCTATCAAATGAAGGAGCATCAAAATCCTCCAATAATCCATCTGAAAATATTATTTATATGAGGAAAATACATCCATTGATCCTGAATTCACAAAAACATGCATAGATCGAAATGTTTTTCTTCCAAAATGAAATTCGAAATGGTTCCAAAAATTGACTAGAAATTCTTCATATAGGTAACTGCAACGAATTTTTAAGTCCTTATCAAATGATAGGAAAACGGCCTCTGAAGCTCAAATGATTCCTGAGAAATGACGGAAAAGGCGGCGTAATTTTTGAGTCGATTTTGCAGTTTAAAGGAAAGAGCAAAATTAGCACTTTCTTGACTTTTTTGAAAAACTCACAAGGTCGAAAACGGCTACGCGACCCTTCTCTACATCGAAGCACCATTTAGTGCTCTATTCAGTAGTATGAAAATTAGCGCTCCAGCTCAACCTTTTCTTAAAAAATGAGCAAAAATAGAGCCTAAAACATAAGATTTTGGGCTAATCTTGCGCCTAAATCTGTGTGCTTGAAATTCCTTATTTCGTATGAATACTGCCAGTATTTCCTCAATTACGTTCCTATACCTAATGGGCATGATAGAGGCTCTTTGAGTTATAATGATTGGTTGTTTTTTTGACTAATTAGTGAAACTTTTAATAAAAATTTCTGTCTATATTCAGTGGCCTCCCATAAAAATAACTAACAATAAGTCCCCTCTGATATTTCCATTGCTAATACTGTTAAATGCTACTGGAAATAAAGGCCCCCTTTTTCTTCATGATCAACTCCATATTAGCACTTAGGCACTTTTGCGTGCTAATTAATTTCCTAATTTAAACAATCACTCCATTTGTGTGTCTACAATGTGTACGACCATACAATCAGGTAGATGTAATGTAATTAAAACATAATATGCGGTTCGAATAAACCTTGCATTATGGCAAACAAAAACAATGCCATTTTTACAGCCGATATCACCTATGGTAATTGTTGCATTTCGGCATGCACATTTTGCATAATTTGATAATTAAAAACCACAAGACAGTGGAACATGGCAATGAATTTTTATGTTTTTTCTTCATGAGGTACCACGGCTAAATCAATTTTCTTATGTTGATTATGATGCGGAAATGCGCCTCAGTGCTCGTTTAAATTAAGAGTGTGTCAACCGCGCTATCATGAGGGTCTAAGATGCTTTTGTTTTAAATATTTTTTTAGCTTGATTATGAAGAATTGCCACAGTTTTTATTTAATTGTTTCAAATTTTACTGATTTAGGTTTTCATTGTCTCGTTTCACTGCGAGGCAGAATATTTATTAAAGTCACTCACATTTGTTATAAGCGTGCCTTCTGGGAATTCCCGATTAATTTAGGCAAATCCTATTGTTCTCACTTAGCACAAAACACTGGTTTTGGAATCTAATTATCCATATCAAGGCACTGTTCTGCACCAGTAGAAGAATATATGCATAACTAAAATCTGGTATTCACCAAACCCAACGTGGGATCCCAAGAAGCGAAGAAAGGAGAAATCTTGCCAAATGGTATTACATAAAAATTATGTCAGATTGCCACAATTTTATTTTGCATACATTTGAATGCCATACAGTTGCAGCAATAACACTCCCCAGAAATATCCAAGTTGTTTACCAATTTAAACCTGGAAGTATTGAATAAATGTTCCAAAAATGAGCAAATGGTTTAATTATTTCTATTCGCAAATTTAAAACTCGTAAAAAATTTGAGCAAACACGCATTAAACGACTCTGTCTTTTTCCAAATCTAATTGAATATATCTAATTTGCAAAGAAAATTGAATAATAGGTTGAAAAATGTGGGTCAAGTGACCGATCAAATGATGCCAAAACCCACTCAAAAAATGCGGTGGGTCAAACTAATAATTTCCAAAGAGCCATGATATTTCATAATTTGCACATTTAGAGATCAGTATATTTAAAAACAATCAATTTGGCCAAATCATTACGCAATAAGCCTCTTTATTGTAATGTGGGTCGCATTTTACTATATTAGTTTCTAGATTTGAGTACAAACTGTGTGGGATGGATATAAACTAGATTGGTTCATGTTGAGTCATTTGCAAATGTGCAATAATTTTTGGAAAACTTTCACTTGAATTAAATTTTATTGCTGGTTTTAGCATATAAAACGAAGCTTCTTCCTATTTTGCAGATAGTTGCCTGATGGCACTTTTCCAAGGCTTGYATAARTGCGTCTGTTAATGTATATTATCTTAGAAAAGGGCGGCWTTAATTTATGGTGAAATTTTTGTTTGTTGATAKCGACCAAGGCGAAAGAATAGAMAYRAGTGTAWCWYWARCAACRAWWKTTCGCAGCAAACAAGAAAWMGGAAARGTGATGSAARMKTAGAKWRARGCYCAMAAMARTMWKCRACAKAAWTASGGAAAATRCMAGAGTGATTGATCTAAAACCCTCTAATTTTGTATCTAAATRMTATCAGAACATCTTTCTTCTAGGAGATAGTTAATTAAATCGCCAAAGTGCAGACGCTCTAATAATCGTAAAATYAACGCTTTTTTCAACAGAAACTTTCGGGAAAACAAGAATCCATGTTACTGAAAAAAGGGWTTGAAGAAAAAATTWAATAAAGCTATTGTCAGACAGACMTTCGAATAACACAACTGGAAGATGTGRTAACATTATTAAATTTAGAAGCAGCGCTAAAAAAAGAAAAAAAAAACWATTTTAAGATATATAATACCAAAATGCGAGAAATCGTAAAAGAGAAKAAAATAATTTACGAAAGAGAAGCGCATAATTATATTTRCATACAATAATATTCACACAGTTGTGCGAACTTTCAATTAGCTAACTAAAAGACACCGATTATTTTCTCTTCACATTCCACGCGTTTCTATATGGAAATCCATGCTTTTCTAAAGAACGAACTCGATCTAAACTGTTTCATTTAACCGTCTATCCACTTTTAAATATATACCTACACAAGTAGGAGCGCAAGTTTACAGAACGTCTGCAACCTCAAGTTGCTCCCAGGACTTTAAATAAAATAATAAGATTAGGACCAGAGCAGAAGAGCTGAAATACTTAAAATCTACCTTCTAAAGGTCTGATGTTTAAAGTGGCTCCAAGGGCCTYCAGAAAAACCGYCARAACAATGGATAGATATAAAACAGCCAACGCCATAAGATACGTTCTATAGGAAAAGGCAATTGCAGTCCAATGTCCTAAATGACACATAAGAAGGACATCGAAAACATCGAACAACAACGTGTGTTTTACCACAAAACACAGAAGGAAAATTTCCATTTAGTTTGCTGTAATTAATGAACTAGGAAATAACAGAAACACTTTACATTATTAAACAGAGCTTTTAATCACACATACCCTGTACATGTAAATAATTGTACTCAACATAAAAACAACAGTAGTTAGTCTAATACTTAATCATTAACAAGCTTCTTCACTCTATATAATCGGCGATTCCAATTAATTTTAAACAACAAAGTATTTGTTTTAAAGCACAAGTTTATCCCTATTTTCTATAGCTGTTGTAACCATATCCTCTGTATCCATAAGGGCTTCCCAAATAGTTCGTTCTGTAGCCTCCATGTCCACCTAGTCCAGACGAATATCCTAGAGTATAAATAAAATCTTCTTAGTCATTGAAATTTTTTTATCGATATTGTAATTATTCCCATACAACACGCCCATGCTGCTTCCTTTATGTATCATACAAGTTAATATGATTTATATAAGTAATTGATGCCATAATTTAAATAATTTTATGCCTATAAATGTTGATCTCCTTGCAAAACTACCAATACAGAAAAAATCAGTGCATCAAATTGTTATTAGCAAGTCAAATTAATCTTCAGAACTCGCTCGGTACAGCTTGCAAAATTCCGTTAATAAATGTATGAATGTTTCTGGTTAATTGTGTTATTTTGTTCTAATTGTTACAAAATCAATCGAACGTTTCATTCGCACTTCGGATGATTCACATTATGAAATAATACATACATACAAGGTCAAAAGTTTGTTTAATGATTTGTTTATGTCTTGATTTGCTTTGCAACTGTAAAGCGGCAATTTGCATTGAAGTTATTTAAATAATCGCTATATTCATTGCAAAACGCACATCGTCTTAATTGTCCCATTAAATAATAATGGGTGACAAGTTTATGATTTTCTACAAACGAAATAATCGCGATTTTGGCGTGTAATTAGTATTTAATTTCATTCGCATGCAACAGTGATTGTTATTTAGAAAAAAAATTATACATGAGAAAATTGCACTATTTTTCATGCATTATTTTTGTCTAGATACAAAGGTTTTCTTGGTTTTATTCAAAAAATACTTGAAGTCTTCCTGGTAATTTACGAATAGATATAATCTCTTGGTCATTTTTGCTCGCTTATCCAGTTCAAGGATTTACCACAGTAAATATTTCGGTGATGATCTTGATCTTTCGAAAATGTGAAAAACATTTTTAATCGTAAGTGGAAAAATATGAATTTCATCAGACTTATTTTT
>NW_026018165.1:15015730-15047145 GCF_020466585.1 Dendroctonus ponderosae | reverse complement strand
TGTCGATGCACTCATGTAGATTTGATAAAAAATGTTCGGCTGTTTATCAGCAAAAATGTGTTCTATTTTTTCCTAATATGGCCCATAATGGATGCTTTTGACTTATTTTTCCATGATTACCCCAGCATTCACGATTTCCATCAGTAACCATTACCTGCAGTACTAAATTCGTAAGCATCGTATCTAGAGGTTGAAGTACTGAAAGACTCAGACTTTTTATTTCCAATTTCAACTACGGCATTTTGCGACCGGATAGATGCGGCTGAAATTAAAGCAGATACTTGTGCTCATTCAATTCTAGCACTAACTGCACGAAACGTGTGAAATTTTGAGCTTGGACCTCTAATGAATTGACCATTGTCGATCAGCCTCGACATTGTTGGCACCCAAAAACCTTCTACAATTAATCGTCACACAAAGAGATTGCAATGATTCGTGACTAACAAGGTCGGCGAATCCGAGATCAATAGCCGATCTGTATTGTTTTGGGAACTACTTTTCTCACCAACTGATTACTAGTATGTTATTACATAAGTAGGTGTTATTCGCTTTCGACTTTGAGAGGCACACAATCAAGAGTTTTTRGACAMAAMGTCCACTTTTATTAARAAAACTGAAGCTTACCTGGRCCATATTCATCGTATCCAGAATATCCAGAGTACCCAGGCCTGTATCCTCCATTGCTGCTGCCGTATCCTTTGTTGTAACCGCCATATCCTCCATARCCTCCAGAGCTTCCRTAAATTCCAGATCCTCCATATCCAGACGATCCGCCATATCCAGACGATCCGGCATATCCAGATCCCCCATATCCGCCCCCACTTGGGTAGTAGCCGCTACCTGACGAGTAGTAACCACCAGTTCCTATTGAACTACCAACCCATATCATAAAAAATGTAAGACACTGAGAGCAAAAGTGGCAGAAAAAGTGATACATTTTTTAGAGAGAAAAAGTTCTCTATTGCCAGTCATCTAGCAGAAGTTAGAGGTTTTGCTTATGTATATTGTGCAGATTTACACCTGAAGGAGAAACCGAAACTGAAAAACTGGAGTTAGAACAAGCCCTAGTAAGCTGAGCTTGTTCAATCTCAAAGTTGCTTCCAGGACTTTAAATGGAAGAATGATATYGTGATCAAAAAACGTTSATCAAGCATTCAAGAAGTATATGCAGGACATCATGAAGGGTCATATTGAAACTGAACAGAATAAGTAATTAAATAGAWGAATTAATGAAGGAAAATTGGCCGAAAGARCAAAAATTTGACTCGGCGGCCTGCCGAAGACCGCTGAAAACAACGATTGTATTATACATTGTATAATACATAATATATTATACAAYTGTATAATACATAATGTATTATACAATTGTATAATACAYAATGTATTATACAATTGTATAATACATATGTGCCGCAGTGTATTTTGTTAACAAATTTGCGTGGAGAGATTTAGAGAGAAGAAAATTGATATTGAATGTGGTGTACAATACAACGATAGTATTATATATTATGTATTATTAATTGTTGTATAATACATATATAATTGTATAAKACATATGTATYRTGTTTTGTATARYAAATATATATAATTTGTTGTATTGTATAATACATATCAATGTATTATACATTGAGCAAAATAAAYGTAGGGCAAATRTGTGCAGAGAAAAGAGAACAGGGTTCTAAACAACTAAGRTATGAAAGACAACAAAATCAATCCTGCAATCTGGTTTTTCTTTGAAAAGAACTCACTCAAAATTYACCCAGTATTTTTGATGAAAAAGTAGTATCAGAGTAGTAGAAGATTTAATTTTAAATTTATTTTTAGTCTACTTTCAAGCAGTTGCCATCTTCCATACAATGTAGCTTATTTTAAAACGGAAAAATGCCTCAAAAACAATTTTCTTCTCTCTAAATCTCTCCACCCAAATTTGTTAACAAAATACACTGCGGCGCAAATTCAATGACTGTAAGACCATTTCAAGAATATTTTATTGAATTATAAATTAAAGATATTAAAAGATACGCAAAATAAATGAAATAAACATATTCTGATAAAATAATGATAATTAATGATAAAATACTCATGCCATGTTTTCTTGGTGCCAATGTGGGTTAACACTTAGAGGCAAAAAGTATACGATGTTACAGGCTAATGTCTTCCGAGTAATTTGGATTTTTAATCGTCTGATTATTCTGAGCCCATTTCATTTTTTAGCCCGCAGATATTTTCTGCTCCAAATTTACTAAAACTTATTTTTAGTTGCGAGGAAAATCTCTGAAAAAAAGGCTGTGCGACCAATGTGCGACGCAAATTGGGTTTGCGAGCAATATTTTGTTTGTTTCTTTATAGAATTACGCATGTAACAAAATTAACAGAAATTAACAGCTCTAATCTTATAATTTTTTGTTCAGATTAATTGAGATAAATTTGTCAAAAGCTAGGGCATATTTAAGCCATGCGTTAAATTTGTGGCGCTTTTTAATTTCCTGTAAAATGTGAAAAAAAGCAAAAAAAATTTTTTTTCTTAGGCTTTGACGCCCTGTATTCCAAAAAACCGCCCACTTTTGAATTAGACAAATTCGGTTAAATCAACGTGTTTTCACCCCAGGAATCTGTAGTAGAATTTTGTACAGTCGCCCCCTGTATAACCCTAAAAACTTATAACATACCTAGGATATCCGCCTCCTGAATAATATGGTCTGGTATAGTAGCTGCCGCCCCCATAACCAGCAGAGGCGGTTCCATACGAACCGCCATAATCATAGCTGTTGGTGCCGCCCCCCAAAAGCCCGTAGCCACCCGCATAAGCTGATGCGATGAAAAGGGCGAAAATAGCAAAAATCTGCAAAAAATTAGACAAAACATTGTGAAAGGGAAACTGGAACGTTGCAGTGGAAGCCTGCAGGTAAACCGTTTTATTGTTAATTAGCTGTAATGGAGTATTTCCTGTGTTGGCAGTTTTGACCTTTCGATTTTCAATGCAAGAGTTCGTAGTTCCATTAGCAAAAACCTTCTTAAGGAAATTTTCCGCCCTGCTGAATATTTACAAACCCCGGAAATGATGTGAATGGCTTGTAGCTATACAAACATATTACATACGCATTTTTTTCCGACTTTATCAAGTTTTAAGTTTGGATTTTTAAACGTCTCTTGTTATGCAGACATTGCGTGCGGTTTTATTCACAACAAATTTATGCAAATTTCACAACAACAGACAGTGTTTTTGAGTTGCTGTATGAATACGAAAAATAGTCGAGAATAATTCTTAAATGCTACTTTTTGGTTGTTTGTTGTTGTTAACTGCCCTGAATATTTATGCGGATTGTGGATATATTAACGTCGTGTTTTGGGACGCCTTTTTAACAGAAAACCGTAAATTGATCATTTACGTCACTGAAATAGTGCAAGTAATCAAGACAAAACTCACCCAAATTAATTTTTGTTTGACTTTACTTAATTATTTCCTTTTTTATTTATTGTCTTGTTTGCATTTTTAATGGGCAGTTTCACACCATGCAAACGGAAATTTTACTCATTTTTCTATAAATATAAATTAGAAGCATTCACAACCAGGTAAAACCTTAATTTTGTGGATTGTGATGAATAGACAAAGAAAATCTGAATAAAACAAATCAGAGCAAACTTTTTAAAATTAATTCTGGCTGAGGTTTTCATCATTTTATTTTTTCTATTGCGGCAAAATAAAAGCAAATTAAAAAAAATCAACTGTAAATGAATAAATGTAAATAAAATTTACATTGTACTTGCCATTATTTGCGACTTTTGTCCCATCAAAAACAACACAATACTATGAAACAACTCGGGTAAATGAGTAAAAGAATGTATTCTTGCGATAATGTCAACTTGTTTATGTTTTAATTTTTAGAGCGGAAAACTATTCTAAGGTCAGCTAAATTATCAAAACTTCATTGAACTCATTTTAATGCCGATGTTTTCGTTGAAATTTTTGGCTATCGAGCGATAGGAAAAGTTTCACATATGAAACAAAATTATAATTAATAATTTAAATGTATATTTTTCAGATTCATAGTTAAGCCAGCCCAGTTTGCTATTAAATACCAGTTAAAACCCTTAGACTTCTTAAATATAACTTTATTCAATTTTACTACTATTTTAAATTAGCGGCTCATTTATTTTGAATTTCATACATTTTGTGTATTATGTTTTATTCATTGCCGATTATTTAATGATAAAACTCTGTGAATGTCTGTTATACAATACATGATTATATAGCGCAATGTTGACAATTATTGCTATAATAAATAAGAAAAAATTAAAAGGAGATAATTCTAAACGAGAAATAAAAATTTAGGCTGTAAAGGAAATTTTCTGGATCTAGCTGAATTTAATCAATTAATTGAATTAAATAATTTTTAAACCCTAAAACAATTTTTTGTACTTACATAAGAGTTCATTTTTTCTGCACGAATAACTCTTGAGACTAAAAACTGAGTTACCACCGGGCCAATTTATATAACGTACTTATTTCCATGTAACCTTGCGTATGGTTCTCCCACTAGAGGCGGGTTTTGGTTCATTTGAACACATTTCAAATCGTCAATGGAACCAAAATCACCTGCAACTTATCGAAATCATCCGGACACATTCAAAACATTGCAAACGTTTATCTTTGGTAAATAATTGGTCTTTTTTAGCTTTACCTGTCTGGAACGGAAGAAGTGTGTAATGTATATTTGTTGAAATATATAATTATTATGGTGAAATACACAAGTGATGCAGATCTACACAGGCTGTACCGAGGAACCAATATTTGTTCAATCGACCGCAAGAGAAACAAATAGTGGTTTTTTTTTCAATTTTGCTTGCAATTGGTTTTTTCGAAGTGTAACCGCAGTTTTAATAAGAGGGTGAAATAATTGAGCGACTTAATAAGAGAGTGAATGAAGGGAAATAATAATGCATAGCGTCCATTCAAAAGCAGATATTTCCTCATAGTCAAGAGTAATAGGAAACCTCTAAAATATATGCACTGTTCAGGCGAGCTCAATGGCTAATGCAAAAAAAATATTAAAAAAACTCAAGATAGTTAAAAGAATGTAAGAATGCCTGTTTTGTTTGAATTTGAACACACTTTGAATATGTTCGAGTCGGTTTTTTCAATTTAAAATTGTTGAATAAAATATATTGTTTTGGGAAAAGCATTACAGTTGAAAGCTTAAAAAACCTTTCAATAAAATAACTAAAAATACAGGTTAAACTTATATGATAGGAAACCAAATTAAACGATTTTAAATACGAACTATTTCAAACTTTTAAAAAATTTAATAAAGTCCTTGAAGAAGTATTCCTAGACTCAGATTTTGCCACTGTTATTAAAAAATAACATGCATAGATTGAATTTCTGAAGTGGCAGGAGTTCGAGGCGATCTCTTTTAACCATCGATTTATAGGGCTTTTCATCATCATCAACTTTAAACTTTAAGCACAGGATAAATATAATTAACTACTTACTTAACTTACTTAAAATATTATAGTAGTAGATATAAAACGCTTCAAAATTAAACAGTATTTCTTCATTTTTGTGTAAATCATACACTTTTTGTCACATCACAAAGTTAAAACACGCTGTTTAAAATTTTGTTACATCAAAACTAGCACAATTTAAAATATTAACCGACTTAATTAAATTTAAAAGAAATTAAATTAATAAAACGGCTGAACTTGAAGAAGAAGAGTAAAAGATACAATTTATTTCATGCTTTTTTTGACAAAATATTCCCACACACTAAATCTCTGCTGACCCTGAAGTTTAAGCGGTTTGAACCATTAAACCATCGGGGACATCAGTGTAAGGTTTTCTTGTAAAATCTATGAATCAGTTCAGCGAAATTCAACAGGACAATTGTTTGGCTTGTGCAGGAGTCAGAAATATGAATGGCAATGAAATCCATCGGCATTGATCTTCGCAGTTAATGAAGAAATTGGGCGTTTTGGTTTCTTCATTAGAGCTGGTTTTGAAGACTTTTCCTAAATAGAGTTTTCCATCGTGCGAGAAACTAACAACGCAGTCTTGAAGAGCCTACAGGACACACTGTGAATGATGTGTGAAGATTAAATGAGACTTTGTATACTTTAAAATTTCCTATTACATTGCAGGATGGAATCTCAGTTTCACACTGGCTATGAAGGAAAAACACTAAATATCCATTTGCAATATTTCGAGCTCTGTTTACAATAATACAAGGATAATAATTCCCGTCCATGTAAGCCAGTAACATATTTGAGCAAGGATTGCTAAAAACAATCAAAAAACACAGCATAATGAAAAATGTATATAAATTGATTAAATCTTACGATATATTAGAAGGAAAATTTATTTCCGTTGCGTAATCCCTCAGAGGATCTTCGCCGTCTGGAGGATTTTGATTTTGCTTTGCCACCGAGCTGCCCATTATAAATATTTTCACGTCAATTTTTTATGGATTTTGAAGTTTTACTTTAAATTTTCTTATTGGATGTTGAAAATTTTTTTGAAAGATTCAAATGACAAAGTCAGGTAATTCACTATTCAAAACAGGACGGTGTTTTCCAAGTTTTCAAAAAGTTGAGAAAAGTTTCATTAAACTATATAGCAAAAGGTGAAAACAAATATAACTAAATTAGCATTAATTAATGCTTTCAGCAGAACGTTTTCCAATTTTTTATTTAAAATTTGCTCAGACTTGTAGTTATTGGCTAATGTAAACTAGAGACAAAACTAAATTCCAGAAAAATCATATTAAGTAACGAGAAATGTGATAAATATTACTCTTATTTAGAATAAAACAAAAAATGTATTTCCTTCTATAAAATTAAAAGGACACCAGATTGATTCTAAGAATTTTTTTTAAGTTAAAATAATTAGTAGGATGTTTTGCGAATGATATTTTTTGATCAGGCGTGGGGCAAATTTGAACTAAACTCTAAAATACTAGACTAAAATTTCAATAAATATTTTAAGGTTTTCTCGTATAACTCGGAAGCTTTTGGAAACCTCTCAGCTTTTATTACAAAGTCATGCCCTCAGCGTTTACCAAACCGCCCTAGTACAATTCAAATAATTTTAAAATATAATAAAATCACTAAAATAATATTTGAAATATGCTTACCAGACTCTATGATCTAAGAGTGGGCATTGCCAAATTTATCGTCAATGCAACGTTACAACAGTCAAATGTCACTAAAAGCAAAGAAGACACTGACTCAATTTAAGGTTAGTGTAGCCAAAGCAGTGCACAACAAACACAAAGTTTAATTCATACTGATTCAAATCAATTTATTTTATATTAGTTTCCTTCGCAATGCTGTCCATTCAAGCCTACAGTGGTAGTAGCAGTAGTAGTGACGAAGATGATCCATCGAAAGAGGGTTCGGAAGCAACGCTGGAGCCTCCAAGACCAATTTCTCCAGAATCAATCAAATTCTCCTTGAAGAAGGATCTTCAGATATGTGCAGCCCCCACTGTACTACCGCCTGCAGTGGACACAGATACATTGCATATTCACCCAGACGCAAAGGAGCTAATGTACAATCCCAAGTTTGAGGAGTTGTTTGCACCAGTGGTTGGACCTACAAATCCATTTAAGACCCAAAAAGAAGTAGAGAAAAACATACTATCAGGTAGGATTTTCCACTCGAAAATTCATTGCGTATTTCCATTTATAAACTTCTGACTTTAGGTCATGTAGAACCTGCCCATGTGAGTGAGTTCCAATTCGAGAACCAGAGAAGGACTTTTGCAAGTTTTGGCTATGCTTTGGATCCATCTGTGAGCATTGATCAGCAGGGCTTGACAAAAGTCATCGGAAGTACTGAGGAAGCTAAAGATTCGAACATAAAAACAGTATTTGAAAAAACTCAGTTGAGACCTCTAGATAAAAGGAAAAGGCAAAAGAATGACAATCCTGATGATATTGAGGGCTTCTTGGGGCCATGGGGCGGCTTTGAGGGCGAACAGCGCGTCATACGACCAACGGAGGAGGAGCAAGCCGAACTGCAAGAGCTTGTCTCAAAAAGGACTAGAAGAGGAAGGGAGCCAGAAGAAAGACACATTGAAGAGAAGTCTGTCTTACATATTAAGGATGCTGTTGACTATCAAGGGCGATCCTATTTGCATGCCCCACATGATGTTGGCATCAATCTGAAGTCTGGTAAGAATGAAATGATCAACATAAAAAGTTTGGTGGTGTTTTAATGCATTATTGCAGATGCACCTCCGGATAAATGTTTCCTGCCAAAGTCCCATATTCATACATGGACTGGACATACCAAGGGAGTCTCGGCAATACGTTGGTTTCCAAAAACTGCCCATTTACTTCTATCATGTAGCATGGACTGTAAAATTAAAATATGGGAAGTCTACAAGGAGAGACGTTGCGTGAGGACCTACTATGGACACAGACAGGCTGTTCGAGATATCAATTTTAACAACAACGGAAACCAGTTTTTGTCCGCTGGTTATGATCGGTAAGACTGCTCGTTAGTTGGTAGAATAACTGCATCTGAATGGGTATTTTTTTGAGCAGATATATTAAATTATGGGACACGGAAACAGGACAAGTGGTCCACAGGTTTACCAGCAGAAAAATTCCGTACTGTGTGAAGTTTAATCCTGATTACAATAAACAGCACTTGTTTGTAGCAGGAACTTCTGATAAGAAAATTATTTGCTGGGACACCAGGTCTGGGGATATCGTACAAGAATACGATAGGTAAGTAAAGGTCACGGCGTGAAAGAGCTGATTAACTGGGTTACTCTAGGCATTTAGGAGCAGTCAATACAATAACATTTGTGGATGAACATCGTCGTTTTGTTACCACTTCGGATGACAAATCCTTGAGGGTTTGGGAGTGGGACATACCAGTGGACATGAAGTATATTGCAGATCCCACCATGCACAGTATGCCGGCAGTAACACCCAGTCCAAATGGTAAACTAAATTACTCTCAGAAGTATCCCGAAAGGTTTAATTAATTTTTCTTCTTGTGTAGGCAAATGGTTGGCCTGCCAAAGTATGGACAACAAAATCGTAATTTTCTCGGCACTGAATCGCTTTAAGTTGAACCGAAAGAAAACTTTCACTGGTGAGTTTCTTAATTTTTTATCTGCAGGACCCTTTAGAGGTACATACATGTATTAGCAGTGTTGAAGAGCTTTTTTCTTTTAGGACATATGGTAGCGGGGTATGCCTGCCAATTGGACTTCTCGCCAGATCTTTCGTATCTTGTTTCTGGGGATGCAGATGGAAAATGCTTTATCTGGGACTGGAAAACCACAAAACTGTACAAGAAGTGGAAAGCCCACGACAATGTGTGCATCAGCTGCTTGTGGCATCCTCATGAGCCGAGCAAGTTGGTAACAGCCGGATGGGATGGACTTATTAAATATTGGGATTAAAATTAATAAATATACCACGTTATTAAGTATGGATTTTGTTTCTCTTTTGAATTCACTTATTCGAAAATATTCATCCAGTCATATGAGGGTAGTGTTGTGGTCTGAGTTTTATTTTATGTGGTTTCAGATCTCTAGTTAATAAAACAGAAACGAAATCAGTAGAATTTTATGAGAAGTTGATAGGTGTTTAACTTCTAGAAAACAGTTTATGTTTTTTCAACATTAAATATTTGCAAAGAAAAAGTTAATTGTTTTACAAGAGAAAATTCTTAAGGGACTATTTTGCGTGCTTTTGGTCAAAATAACGTCATATACTGCAAGAATTTTTTAGCTGATTTTTTGAATATATTTATTTAATTAACTGTATGTTTAATTTCAAGGAATTCTGCAGTTTAGTAGATGAATGGATTCAGACATACCTCCAATTCGCCATTGTTGGCAAGTTAGTAATCTTTCAAAAATACGTCAGTTTGTTCACAAAATATCTATGTATGTTTAAGTATGTTAAGTTATTATTATTATTATTATGTTATCATTAAGTATGTTCTGTGAGTTTGTTGTTTAAAGATGGGTAAGAGAGTTCGTGCGCGATTTGCTCCATAAAAAATTTGAAAAAGCCAGATTTTTTCCAATTTTTGGAAAAAATATTGCGATTTTCGAAACATGGAGGTTTTCTTTCACTGTATGACGCTGTTTTCCAGACGAGTAGTGTGGATTTGAACAAAAAACGCGATTTTTTTCTTGTAAGCTTTCTGACGTTTGCTGTCATGTGTTAGGGCATGTAAGCAGTAAATTAGTAAGTTCGATAGGTGTCGTTGCTTAGCTTAATATTCTTCCAAATCTTTAAAGTACAACTACAAATAATTTTAAACAGTAAATATTAATGAACATAGCACAAAAAATGCTAAATATAATTTCCAATTAATTACAAAATATTAGAGGAAAATGGACAAAACAAGTATTACGCGGTGTGATTCAAGCATTATAGCAAAATATTATCTGTTGCTGATATTTATACATTTGCAACCCTATTTTTGTGATACTTTTTTATATCTAATTAAATTTTTCTATCGAGTACATTAATATTGCACGTTACTACTCGTTGTTTTGCCTACTTCAGGTCGAAGTTCACATGTTGTAAATCATGAATCATGATAGATTGAAAGAAGAGGGAAAGTTGTGGTGTTTCTAGTTTTATGTTTTTTAATTTAATTATAATTAGTTGATAATTGACTTGGAGAATGTCTTTGGCGCCCATGATAAAAGTGGCACAAGCCAACAAAATCTGTTCAGCCTCAGTTATTTTTCTGCATGGCTCAGGTAGGTTTTGAATAAATATTTACATAATTTAAGGTTATATTCGTGAAATAATTTTTTAAACAAATTGCCAATTTAAATGTTTCAGGGGACACGGGCCAAGGGTTTTTCAATTGGATTAAGTTTTTAATGGGAGACTTTGTGTCTCCTCATATTCATTTTTATTTTCCCACTGCTCCTCTGAGACCGTATACACCACTTAAAGGAGAGGTAAGAAAATTTCCTTTTAAACTGCTCATAGGCCAGTATTAGGAAACGAATTCAGAAAAAAATGTGATATTTCTTATTTTTTAGGCGAGTAACGTGTGGTTTGATAGACTCAGTATTACACCAGATGTGCCTGAGCATGACGAAAGCTTAGCAGAAATTGGGGAAGAAGTCAAATTACTAGTAAATAATATTGTCAATAGTGGGGTTCCTTTAAACCGCATAATTATAGGTAATTATTGGTTGATTCCCTTAATTCAATTCAGCTCTGGATATGGATTACTATAAAGGATTTAAATGGCATTATTTTAAAAGGCTAGTGTTACTTAAACTTACATTTTATGATGATAAGAACGAGTTAACTTTTTTTTAAATATTTTCAATATCAATTCAGTTTGCTTGGTTGAAAATTCAATTTAGTTTGCAAATTATTATTTATTTATTAATATAATCTATCATCTGTTGGTTCGAAGGAAAATTATTTCCGGCAATTCCACGAAAAATTTCAGTTATACATATTATTTTAGGTGGTTTTTCAATGGGAGGTGCTCTTGCTCTTCATTCAGCTTTTCGGTTTACACCTGGGCTGGCCGGAGTGTTCACTCTTTCATCGTTCCTAAATAAAAACTCGGCTGTTTATTCGGGGCTTAAATCGGAAACAACGCCTTTATACATGGCACATGGCGAAAGAGATACGATGGTGCCGATATCATGGGGTAAAAAGACGTTTGAAGAACTGAGCAAACTGAATGTTAAAGGGGAATTTATTCCACTGGTGTATACGTTGCATGAGTTGAAGACTGGGGAGCTTCAAGGGTTGTTCAAGTGGATCAATCAGCTACTGCCACCCTTGGAGACTGATAGTGAAAATTGACTCAAGAAGGGAAAGTATTGGGTTTTAGGTGAAAGGTTTTAGGAATGGGCAGAAATTTTATACATGGTTTGACTTTTGTTTGGCAAACCCGTTTAGCAATAATGAAAAACAATGTTCCTTCTACAATAGTCTGTTCTCTTCGAACGCTAAAGTTTGTCAGCTGAATTATATTTACAAGTTTTATATTCAATTTTATAGATATGTATACCCATATAAATTATTAAGGACTGAATAAATAAACGTAGTAGAAAAATTTGGTTTTTTAATTTTTTTTTTCGTTTTAACGTCTACTGAAATGGACATAATCCATTGATTGGCTTTAACTTAAAATATTGAGGCATAATGATGCCCATTTACGTCATCTATTGGAAATCGGTTCACCTTTAGGTTTAGAACAACCATGAAGTTAGCTCTATGTTTATTCTTTATCTGATTAATTAGGTTAGAACTATTGTTTATGTTTTGTTAAGCAAACAATGGAATATAAACAAATATTTTATTACTAATTCACCAACGAGTTTTTCTCTTTACAAGGTGAGTTTCCTCTGAGATTTGTTATATTATTAGATTCTAATAAAACCTAATTTTTCTACAGTATACTAGAACCCATTCAGTAGCGTCGCTTTGTTATTGTTCTTTCAACTTTAAAAATATTTATTTGCCATTCTGCTGATCAGCATACGAATGCATAAACATCACAAACACTTTGTTATGGTTTTTTTCTTATGTATGAATCTCAATATATGAAAAAAATGTCAATTTTCTTGTTTATCAAGCTCTCGCGATCGTAGGGTTAACAATATGCCCAGCGATCGGTTATAAAGTATATTATGAAAACCACATTTCCATAAGAAACACTACTAAGAAAAGTTGCTGTAAACAGATTAGCTATAAGGAAGGTGATCATACTGATAAACTCATAACTTTGAACGCGGTGATAAACTAGAAAATTACAAAAGAATAAAAAAAACGTGTTTTTAGGATTCCGCAGTGTCCTGTAAGCACATGATTAAAAGAGTACTGCGCTATTTTTTGTATCAAAAATGACGATCTGACACAACTTTTACTAAAAAAAAATGTTTGGCTCCTCGGATAGTGATGGTCAAAGTTCGATCTTCAATAACAGAGTAGACATTTTTTATGGATAAAATTCTTATGGTCTTTATTAGAGCCAAAAAATGTGTCAGTGCCCTTTTGATCATGTACTTACGGGACAGCCTGTATACAAATTTATGGGCAGACAACAATGAATATTGCGTACTGAAAATACGGCGCCCCTAAATGTCTCTGCTACTTTGAGTAACCCTGTTACTTAACAATGAATTAAATGCTATCATTTTATTATAAATAAGCCTGAGCAATTATTGATTCGGTAGTAAAACAGAAACCATACAATACCCGAACGAACGGTGCTGGGGAGCCTATAGATTTTTTACCTCATCCCTTTATTGTAATGTACCTACGATTTGCGCGCGCTGTTCTCTTGCATTTCCCGATGTTCCAGACCTGGGAGAAAGGAAAACTCAGTTTGGCATTGGCATTGGCCCCATTCGCTGGCCTGATTGAGCCTCCGCAGCCTTTAAATACGGCGGTCCAATACTGGCAAGTTTCAGTTGAACCACAGCAGTCTTCTGCTCAATGTGAGTCAGTCTCAAAATATTTCACTCTGCTATCGGAATGTGTTTGAAATTTTAATTGGATGTTTATTGTGTAAGTGCATGTTTCAGGTCTCTTTTATATGTGTAGATGCTCTTTTTTACGCGTTTAGGTAATAGATTAAAGTCCCTCGATTGCTTTGTACAAATTGATTCCAGAATATGATAAACAGGAACTGCTTAATAACTATTTGTAGCGCAATTGTTGTAGATGACAATGACAACAAAAGGCTATAAAGTAACTGATGCTGAACGAAAAACGAGAGTGGGCATTGCAGTTAAAAGCTTTGATGATCTCAAGAAAAAGACAATTGAGAAATTTAAATTACCGTCGGCAACAGATATTAAGTTTCAAACCCCTGATGGCACTACCATTGACAGTGATGATTATTTTCAAACTCTGCCTCCGCAAACTCTGTTAATTTGGGTACTTTCTCCATATGCTCCTAGCTAGAGTAGTCGTAATATGCTGACGTGTTTTGCAGGTGAAACCCGGGGAAAGAGCAGAAACGGACGCCGAGTTACTGTATAAAACCATCAGGGAAGTGAATGAAGAATACCTGAAAGCCGGAGAGAAAGTTCAGGAATTCTTCACCGAAAAAATGAAATCGAAAGTATTTAAACTCGCAGAAGTTTTGAAGGGCCTGGATCCGGACAAAGTCCAGATGAGTAGTCGGTTAGAGCATCCCGAGTGGTTTGAAGGTAAGACTCAATATTTGAATGTGATTCACCCCTAACTTTTAAATTTCGCTGTAGTTCTAACTTCTCAATATTGCATGTTCTCTTGATCGCTGGGTTTGCAATCAAGCATTTGATCAGTCTAAACCTTCACACTACTAAATGCACCATTCACTTTGTGAAGAGCTTAATCATCAATCGTAGAACCACATTTCAACGCATTAATCATACCATATCGGAAGACGTATTTTATTTCACACAGGCCTTGACACCAGAGCAAAGTCAAAAGAAGAATATATGTTCCGCAGGGCGCAAGATCGCATCCGAACTTATTACTACAAAACCAGAGACGATCTGCTCCATACAACCCATCTACCTGCAGACAAACTAAACGCACTTTTATCAGATCTACAAACTAAGTTAAAATTAAATAAGTATCATGGGTATTTGTTCGACAGGCACGCAACTGCTGGAAACTCGAACCTAAAACCACTCTGCAACTCTATAGGGATGTTTTATTGCGATGGTCGTTGGGATAAGGAGGGTTGTCTGTATGTGCCCCAACATTCCATTAATCCATACACCAGTCGTGAAGAACGGATCATATTCCAAACGTGGAATCTTGATCATCAAATTGAACGGTCTAGAAGTATAATTCCGACTATTCGCAGAAGCCTTTTGCAAATGGAGAAGATATTTGATGATAGTCTGCCGTCTATCGATGTCAAGTCTATTTACAACGACTTGTTCACGACGAACAATTTGAAAATCGTGCATATAGTGTGTCACGATAAAGGAGCTCATGTTACCAAAAAGGTCAGCTCCTATTTAGTGTCTTGAGATCCAGAAGCGGCCCTTTTGGTTCTATTGCTAGCAGGATTTATTTATTTTTACTTATTCTTGATGGGGCATTAATAAGAAAGTTTTACATTCAAATTGGAGGTTGGACACAATTATTTTTATAACAATACAGGGTATAATGAATTTTCAATTTTTATAGTACTTGAGGCTAAAACCCTCTATTGACAAAATTGGACTCTTCTCCGTCAATGCCATAGTTTTTCTTAAACTTGTCTTGTAAATACTGTTCATCGATATATATTTTCTTATGGTAGTTCGACGTAAATTATCTCTAACAATAATTTAAATAAACATATTAATTAATAAATACGAGGCGTCTCGAGGAAAACATTGCCCTTTTTGGGCGTGAACCCAAGCGTGCAGAAAGTAAGATCTAAGAGCAATTAGCGAAGGCTTATGCGATAAGAAGTTACATAAATAGATGTTATATTGCGCGTAAAGAGCAAGCAGTAGAAAATACAACTGAAAATGCCCGTAAGAAAAGCATAGTATAGTTCCAGCTCTTCGCACACTGTTAGATTCGATTAACACTCTTGGTAAATGGTCCGCAATCCGACACTGCTTCTAACGGGCATTAAACGTTAGAAAATGAGAATAGAGTAACTGCTTAAATATAAAATCAAGTTCTATATACCTACTAGTATTAAAATGGTATATACTCATGCAAATGTTATATATCTGCTTGTCAGTAATGTGATTATACATAGTTGATATTACTATAAAAATGCATAGTGGCAATTAATTTAAGATTGCATTTTACCTCTAGCTCATCCACTAAAGAATTTACCTGCAGCTAAATGTTTCCGCAATTCATTAACATGTGAGGTAAAAATCCTATTAAATTTAGAGGTTGAAACTAATCAACAGTGCTGTAGTTCTTGAAGTGTATATAAAAATTAGATGCTTCCAATTTGTACGTAGATTTGTTGAAATTGTTACATATAATTAATCAAAGTGCTGTGATTTTACATAAAAAATCTGAAGGCAAAGGACGCATTGGCTTTGCGAATTAATCCTAAAACCGTATTGCATGCATAACGCAAATGATTTAATTTCTCTACCTCTTAAGAATGTACACTATTTTATCTATGATATACTATATTTATATATCGAAGTTTATCATTTTACAAATGGATTTTGGTATTTTTGAGCAAAGTAAATTTTGTATTGTAATAAACCGATACAAGGAAAATTGCAGTGGACACTTCTCTGCTACTTACACTGCAATTCTGACAATATTACGTTGTTGCTTTTCAAGAACTTTGTTGACGAACCTTTCTAGACTTTGTAGTTACTGAACGGATAAGTTGTTACTTGTGCTTAGATATAAGAATTCATATCAAACAATTAACCGCATACTATAGAAATGTATAGTATTTTGAATGACAATAAAATCAAAAAAATATCGACTGATGTTTTTAATATCCTTAAAAACTTACTGCGTTTGGGAGCTGCCCAATATCACACGAATAAAAATATATTCTTGTGTGTTCCGCAAGTGTTGGAGTTTAACTTTTTAGTTGAAAATATCAATTACGTGACTTGCACTAGAAAAGGTGCATAAGGACTCGCTTGGGAAGAACAAAACCCTTCTAAATACAAATCTTTATTACTGAAGAACATCAATTGGATTCTATTCCAGAAGGTTTTTTAAGAAACACCACATTTAATAATATGAATTATTAATATTAGCTTGACATTGTTCCAATTAACAAAATACTTCTATGGGGTGCTTGTCTCCAACAAAGTGCTAAGTGCTTAAATCTAAATGAAATGATGTGAAAATAAATTAACATGAACAGTAATCTGCCCTTTTAGGCAAGGAATGAATGGATTTTGATAAAGCTGAGCAACCATTAAAAAAAATAAATAAAAGCATGAACAAACATTCATTCTTGTCTTGGTCTTGAAGCACAAGATGTATTTATTGCTAAAAGTACACTGCCTTGCAGAGCAGAAACTGTATGCGCAAAATGATTTAACAGGTTTATTCTTAGATTAACTCAAAAACAGTTTAGTAAATTGGATGATATATTTAGTTTGTAAATATCAGAATACGAATAAGAATCTATTTCAAAGGTGGAATTACTGGAATTTGTGTAGGAAATATTTATATTAGAACCGGATAGCATATATTAACTTAGTTTCCCTTTCAAATAAGTATTACTGCATAAATGAATTTATCGACCCTGTATTAATGCGAAAAGTTATTAAAGTCAAGTCACTCAACTGTTTTTGAGTGTTTATCCTAATTTATAGATAGTGGGATAACTAACTTATAGATAATAAATACAAACGACATCTTTGGTTCAACAAAGTCACTTGTTATTGCTTTTTGTTTATTTATTCTCTCTGAAACAAACATTAATTCAAATAGTTTACTGGGATTGAATCCGCAATTTATTCGAATTGAAATATTCGCCACGTGTCAAAATTTATCTTACTCCAGAAAATCTATAAGTCGCATAGAATCCCGGGAAACACGGATTGCAGTCAGCTTGGACCGCAAAATGGGTCACACGTACGGCTCTAGTTCACCTTGACACTTTAACCCACATTTTAAACCCATCCTGCATTAAAACGATTTTTGGAGCAGCTGGGCTATCACTTGATTCGCGAGATCAAGACTTGAGGACACCAGACGAAAAAATCTTACAATTTAGTATTGTGAATTTGCGAAAAATATTTTTTAACCGAAGAATACAGTAGACCAAGATGTAGAAGAAAGAATTAATTTGATCGAATTTTAGCAGTAGACTCATGAAAAACAAAACATCACAGTTTTTTACAGCGAACAATGAAAAATAACACAAAGTCCAGATGTATTAAGTCATATTTTGCCAACCACTAATAGCTGGTTAATTCAGAATTCGGCACTAAAATTCAAATAACTATTGTTTTCACATCAGTGACAATTTTAGAGCAGCTATTTTATATACTTTTCACTATCATACAAAAAATAATTCGGTACTTCGATATTAGTATAAATAAAAATACCAAATAATTTAAATAATAGATTCCTTCGGGTTTTTTTCATCTGGATATTCAACAATGTATTACACGTTAGAAGACATTCAAACTTAGACAAACTGGTAAAAATATGAAAGCTTTTGAGACATTAATAATGTGCTAAAACCGGGAAACTTTATGGTCAATGGAGGATTATTGGAAAACAAATCGCTCGTTAAAGTGGAAACTTATTTTCCAGGATTCAAAATCTTTTTCGTTGCACTTTCGCCCTTTCTACGTTCCCGGATATATGGAAAACTAGAGCAAAAGGGAACCCGTTGTGCTAGTAAACTAGTTCTCAGAACTGGGTCATTACGGGGATGACCCACTTCTGAGAGCTCCACGTGCCGAATAAATTTCGGTGGTGCAACGAAGCGCAATAACTGCAACAAAGCATTTTGTAGTTTTTCAACTAGATACTTTTAGATGGATGTTGAAACAATACTTTTACGAAACAAAGCATTTTAATGCGAAAGGAAGGAAATACATTCATAATACCTTAAAAGCGAGTGAATGCCTCAATTTTCCATTTAACTCTTTTATCTGATTTTTAATCAACTTTTGGTATTGGGGATTTTTCAACCAGATATACTTGAAAATCATATGACAATGTTTACTTTCAAAATTCATTCAAATAAATTTAAAAAAATTTAAAAAATTAATTTTCATTTTATTCGCTTTGTGTCCAAAATGGACAAAATTAATACTCCAAGGCTTAAAGGCTTAAAGCAGCAACAACGCTACACATAAAAACTGATGATGGTGAAAAAATACACCGAAACGTATTTTAATTAATAAATAGATACAATAAATGACTGAAACAATTTTGATTTGGAATTGAAACACGTATAACATGAACACGCAAAGTATAACAATGTTTACTTTGGCACTTACATGAAAATTAAGTGCCGTTCCGTGGTTCTACCGATAAACCTTTTTTTTCTCCTTTTTGGTGAAGAAAGCGGTAGTAACGGAGACAGGCAGGTTGTTCGAAGAAGCAAAATGTTTTTATTGTAATTTGTATTCGTTTTTTACTTGGAAATAGAGACAATAAACCGAGGGAGAAAAACCATTGCATAAGGACAACTACAAGACAAATATGATTAAATAAGGATTTAGATATACCATCAAAACGAGCCTGATTTAGAACCAATCCCAATTTTTCCGCACTTTATTATTTCAAAACTGCATTGAAACTTACCATTCTCTAGTTCAATTTGGACATAAAATGTGAAAGATCGTACTCATCCTCATACTGTTTATGCTCCCATAATTCAGGTAACGAGTCTAGAATGGCCTTCATCCCATTGTTAGACGTCGAAGCTGATCCGTTACTGTCTTTACCGCTATTCGGTTTATTCGAAAATAGATCCAATAGCTGTTCAGTGCCCATGGTTTCCATTTTACTATTTTCCCCACTAATGATCGTATTCGCTGTTTGAACTTTAAATTTCTGCAATCTGGAACCGAAAGAGCGCACTAAGTGAATGCTTCACGTGGATGTGAATGATTGGAACTTACCCCATTATTTTTTCTTCCAATGTTGAGCGAGTTATAAGCCGGTACACGTTAACAACTTTCCTTTGACCGATTCGATGGGCTCGATCCATCGCTTGTAAATCCTTCATCGGATTCCAGTCATGTTCAACAAATATCACTGTATCTGCGCCAGTTAGGTTCAAACCCAAACCACCGACTTGCGTTGTTAACAGAAGAACGTCAATAGAAGGATCATTGTTAAATCTAAAAAAACTTCGTTTATTTTTCAAAGACCCAATAGTTTAATAACTTACCGAGTGACAACGGAGTGCCTATTAACAGGCGCTACGGACCCATCGAGTCTTAGATATGTAACGTTGGGCATATTCTTCTGGAACAAATCATGCTCAATTATATCCAACATAGCTCTCAACTGACAGAAAACTAGGGCTCTGTGCTGATTGACTGCAATTTCGGCCGATTCTTTAAACAAACCACCGTCGTTCAGACCGATGCCACAATCGTTTAATAATTGTTTAAGAGCGGGTAATTTTGCCGAATGGCTTATGTCATCCAACTGCGAATTGCTCTGTTGCATCTGCGATATTATTTGCTGATAATGGGGATGGGCAGAATTCAGCACTAGCTTAGGATGATTGCAAACGTTTTGCAAATATCTGAGCGCTTGGAATATATGGGTGTTTCCTTGGATTGAACATGCTGTTGCGCCGGATGTGATTGATTCCTGAAAGAAATTACACGAGCATTTTAATAAACTTCTCGGGAATTTAAGTAGGGTACGAACTTGTAAGGTTTGATGCGCTTGAGATTTGGAAAAGTCCTCATAGAGCTGTTCTTGCAAAGGACTCAGCTCGCAGTAATAATCCTGAGTTATCTTCGGGGGTAGATCATCCAAAACATCTTCTTTCATTCTGCGCAGTAAAAACGGTAGCACTTGCCTAAAATAAAAACTAAATAGTAAAAAAACACTTGTTTTTCAAGTGAAGTGTTACCTGTGTAGAGATTCCATTGCCAGGACTCCAGCCTCCTGATCCTTAGGAGAGCATTTGGGATCCCTGCTTGTCAATATCGGCTTCGAATACCGAGCGGTAAATTGCTTCTCACTTCCCAAAAATCCTGGCATCAAAAAATCGAATAAGCTCCAAAGTTCCAGCACGTTGTTTTGTATCGGGGTACCACTCAGAATCAACCGATGATTCGCTATTAAACTTTTGATGGCCAGGCTAGTCCGAGTCTTTCCGTTTTTGATCACGTGCCCTTCATCCAATATTACATAATTCCACTTGATGTGCGAAAAGAAATTATTATCCTTCCGAACAATGTCATAAGACGCCACGATTAACTGGTATTTTCGGAATTTATTTCGCAATTTTTCGCGTTCAACCGGATTGCCATTGTACTGAAGAGCTCGCAGATATTTAGGTTGGACGAATTTTCCGACTTCATAAACCCAATGCCCTAAAAACATGTGGATTGTGGCATTCACATCAATAAAAAAGGTGCAATAAGGGCGTACCTGTTAAAGTTGGAGGACAGACAACTAACGAGGGCAAGGGGGCACAATCCGGGCATTTGTTCTTCTTGTACATCTGGTCGCGATCATAATGGTCACCCGCCAAAATGCAGATGCTTTGAAGAGTTTTTCCCAAGCCCATGTCGTCGCACAAGATTCCATGAAGTTTGTATTTGTTGAGAAACGCCAGCCAATTAACACCCGCCTGCTGATAAGTTCGCAATTTTGCATCTGCAGCAAAAAAAATTACATTGAAGACAACATTTACATAGGAAAAACCAACCAAGTCTCCCAAAGATTTTGGTGCAATCTAACAAAACATACCTATCGGAATTGGGACTTTGTAATCGGGTATAGATGAAGGTGATAACAACTGCTGCAAAAATTCCCTCTCCTTATTTCTTTCAGCATCTAGAACGCTATCTTTCAGTGCTGGGGGTTCTGGAACGCTTCCATCCAATGGCATAAGTTGCACCAAAGTGGCGAAACTGAGAGTACCCATAAGTCTTACAGACATATTTTGATCAGACATTCTACCCAACAGAGGCACTACCAATAATACTACATATGGAATTACGTCAAATTTCAGACTGTCGACAATGCACGCTAGAGCTTCTACAGCTCCTTGTCTATCGGTATCACAGTGTGTTGCTCCTAATTTAGGCAAGATCTAAAATATAAATAAAATTAAAGTCCGCGGATCAAGAAAATGAAAAAAACCTTACCTTACTAACTACAAATTCCATAACTTTAACCGAGTCAATTTGGGCAAATACAGCCAAACATCTGGCACTCAAGTGCCTCACGGCTCTGTAAGGATGCGATAGAAGTAAGCACAATCTCTCCAAGGTATTTTCCATAAGTTGCGGAAGAATGTTCTGGTGCACACTAGAAGAGGTCACTTCCAGCACCTGTAAATCCCACACCAATTGCTGGGCGACCTGGTCTTGCCCACATATCGCTAAGAAGTCGCCTGGATTCACTGTATTGACTAACTGACCAACGATCAGGTCCCACAATTTGGGCATTTTTTCCGGTAGTTCAGCTCCAAAATATCGAGTTATTGCGGTCAACGCAAATGTGGCGCCTCGCCTTTGAATTCGATTCAGCTTTTGAGGCTCCTCATCTTTAGGCACTTCTTCCACACTTGTTTCATTCATTGGAGGCCTACCTAAGTAAAATAAAAAAAATATTTATACATGGGGAAAATAATAAAACACATTAAACATACGTTATATGAAGCAATTAGAAGCAAAACTGCTTAAGTGCAATATTTTGTAAAACGGCCCCAAGTGTTAATTCGTGTTCTCCATATTTGATTCTATTTGATAGTAATATCGCCTAGGTAAAAATCATAGCCTGACGGTCTCTTTTGGCAAACAAAAAATGTCTGAGTTGTCTTGTGCTCATGAATGTATTTTCGTTAGAATATTACAAAATTTAATCACTCAGATTAAGTGATTAATTATATTATTTATTTCAATCAATGTCTTCTGGATCAGGTAAACAAACAGGCAGGTCTAAAAATTTTGGAACTTTGAAATAATGGCATACTTATTTAGACTCAGAAACAGATCCAGATGCTACGGATGAGGAATCTGATTTCATACCAAGTGAAGATGAGACTCATGGGAGTGATAGTTCCATATCACATCATGAAGCTACTAGCAGTAGTATTTACCGTGAGAAGAGTTTAGGGATCAAAATGTAAGGTGATGTAAGGTTTATTTTCCTTTTTACTAGCGCCTAAACGAACTCGAAAAAGAACAATCAATATGGAAGGGAAAATAAATGTAATAAAGAATAATAGACTTCCTGGTCAAGAATAATAGACTTTCTGGTCAAGAATATGAAAGCAGAGAAAAATAAAAGAAGGAAAATCGTTCAGTATGAACACACATGCAGCTACTAATGCGGGGAATTTACCGCGGATGAGGGACAACAACTTTTTTCTAAGTTGCACAGTTTATCAACTTATGACCTACAAGCAAAATCAAAACAATCCAAGTGCTTTTTTGTTTAAAAATGTTGATAAAAATGTGAGTTTGTTTTAAAATGACTTTTAGGCGGTTTTGCTTCTAACCCCTTCATATGTAAGTTTTGTTCATCAAAGTAGGAGTTCCTAAGCTAAGAAACTGAACAGAACTACTCTTACATTTTACAAGGAACTAACTAATCACTATGCCCTCACCTGGACCCCTTCCTGAGCTGTTGGACCGTTTAAAGGCAACTTTTTCAGCCATTTTCTGCTGGTTGATTAGAGTCAGTACGCCGTTATAATTTTCGTGCCTCCATAATTCGCTACCACTACAGCTTACTTCTTGATCTGGAAAAATTTGTGGTGTATACTCGGGATCGCATCGTAGAAATGTGCAAAGATTCGTTAGGATTTTCTCATTCGGACATGGATTTCTCAATCGGCAATAGTCCAACAAAATTGCCAATCGTTTCGCACCGATCTGCTGAAGAACTTCTTCCGGTTCGTATTTGACTGACTCCATAAGTGGCTTTACTACCGGATTTAATTTGTCTGGTAGCGCTTGAAACATCACAATGGCTCCGGAGAGAGCGGCTAAAATGTTTCTTTTGCGTTATTTCAATGTGGAGATTGTCAAATAATTAATTACCTTTTGTACTAATATTAAGAGTTCTTTGTTCTAGTGCGGTCGATATGACCGAACTTTGAATCGATCTTCTTCGTTCTTGCAGATTGTTTAAAATTTTAGACTTAAGCTTAATATTGACTAGAATACTATCAGTGGACGGTCCGGTCAGTTGCTCTATCAGAGGCAAAGTTAAAGGTTGCTCATTGTCGATTTCAATTGGAATTTTGTAGTGTCTAAGAGTGGCCAGAAAATCGCGAGTTTCCTGTGCTAATTTGGTAAAACTATGCGCAATTTCATCAAAATATAACATTTCGTCTTGGCACTGGTGCAGCCGCTTTTTTAACTCTAGCGGACAACACTCGATTTCGGCGTTTAACGTTGCCCATTCAGAAATAACTAAACCTAAGAGATAAATTGAATTAAAACAATGCTTTTCACAATTTCAATGGTTGTCCTACCTGTTACCAGCCTCTGTAAAGCTGACTTGGTATTTAAATGAACTAATAGAACCTTTTCGTAACAGTCTATAGGTTTTTCCAGACCCTGGCTATAATCTATCCCTGGGGCAGATCGAACTATGTAACAAGACAAAAGGCCTAACATTCGAGCAGCCATGCATCGAACTTGAACGGCGTTTGCCTCTCTAGTCAACACAGGAGTTGTTTCACTGCCTGAAAATTAAAATATCCGATATCAAATATACAAAGAAAATTCTATATAGGCTTACCTCCAATAAAATACTTAGGATGCCCGATCGAATGGTCGAAACCGTTTGGTTTCTTTTGACTTTTGGCATGAATAAAAAAATTCGGATCAAATGGCACTTTAGTGGGCTGCATAGTCAAAAACAACCACGTTGTTATAAAGGGGCAAGCAGCATGCAGCAACTCAACAAGGCCGGAATTTTTCACTAAATTCTCCCATACTTTTTCGACTAGGTTTCTGACCTGCAACCAAAACACATGTTTCAATTTTTTTTTAAATTTGCAAAATTAGTACTTACCTCAGCAATTGGTTCCACTAAAAGTCTTTGGAAAACATGGCGCATTGCATCCTGCAGCAACTGAGCATCCCATAAAATATTAGATCCATCGGATGGTTTCTCTGTAAGCGTTTTCAATGTGTCCAAGGTGGCTTTTCGCACTGAGGAAGTGCTATGGGACAAAAATGGCCACAAACGGGGCATCACATTACTAAGAGGTTGTATCGGTAAGAGAGATTGAGCTTGAGGTAGATTCAGAATGGCTGCTAACAGACCCATGAAACTATTGCAAGCCGCTGCTAGTTCATCTTGTTCTGATAGTAGGTCCCAAAGTTTATTAATGACTTGGGGGACGGAACCCAGATCTAACTGAGTTAATTTGGGCGCAACCGGTATCAATGAGGAGGCTGCTACCGCACTCACATCGTCTACAGTATCTGCTAAACCTTAAAAAAAAAACCTTTTGTTTGAAATACCTTTTTTTAATGCGGAAACCTTACCTTGCAGGATATAGGGAAATGACTTCGGCAACAATGAATCAATTAGGTCGGCCCTAACAGCCAGAAGATATTTTAAACCCAGTAGACCTCCATGCCGAGCTTCCCAGTCCTGATGGCTCAAAAGCTGAATAAGCGTATCTAATACTTTTTCGCAATTCGTCGGATTCATTAGCTTTAGAACGGCACAAAGGGCCTGAGCGCATGTTTCGCGGACTGGCGCTACTACTGCATCAGACACAAAATCGCCAAACCTATCGAGGGCCAAAACACAGAGCAGTCTTATTGACATGTCTTCAAGCCAAACTTGGTGATAAAAGTCCATCTGTAAAAGTTATAAAAATATCCGTCTTTATAAATTGTATATTTTGAATTATTTGAGAAAACTACCTGTTTAACTGGTATGTATGTAGCTTTTCCTGCTCCTCTCCCGTGAATGGAAATAATTTCCCTGAGAGCGGTGGCAGCACCATGTCGCCTTTCCCAACTAGAATGAAATAAATCATGACTAAGCTGATCACAAAACCACTCCAACGGCCAATCAACTGAATCATTAAGGTCGAAATCTGCAAAATACTCCCGTTGAGCCAAATATATTAGAAAATACCATCTAACTCACCACAAGGAATAATATTTTCGTCACTTTCAGTCTTAAGTTTTTTGCGATCGACCTCATCTCCATTGAAACTATTGTCTTCGCCGACGTCGCGCGATTTCTGCTTATTCACAGCTTGTCTGGCCTTTCGCTTAGCTCTATTCATTTCGCGACAGCTCAAACCTTCTGCAGAGTTGCAAATCACATCTTTCACCGGAATCTAAAGGAATCATTAATTGTGTCAATGACTCGCCAATATTTTTATAAGGTTGATCTTACTTTCATGCAAATTGGAGTTGAATCAGTTTTATCCACGTTGGTCATCAGATCTTCTGTTGTAAATAGGGAACAGGTATCAAAGCCAATTTTGGCGGCCACATCCAAGCCTAATCTGCTGTTTAGTAATTGTCTTTGCTTTGCCAAGCGCTCTTTTACTTCCAGCCCTGGTAGTGGATTTAAAATTACTAAGGTATTGGCGGGTCTAAATTGTTTAATTTACCCATAGCTGAATCTTCCTCGAGATCAAACTCCTTCCCTTCCGAGGCCATTAAATGCGAACTATTAGCAAGCACTTTGGACATGTCAAACTCCTCAAATCTCAGTCTACCAACACAGGATGTCATTGACGCACCATCGTACTCTTCTGGAATTATCAGTAAAATTTGAAAAAACTCAGAGTTCTTGCGGTATCTTACCACTCTTCACATCAGTTCCCCTAGGATTCCATTGGGGTACATTGCTGACAATTGCTCGGATGGCATCGCTGGCAGCAATACGAGTTTCCCAGTTACTAGAGCGAAGGTATGTGACAGTGCGACATAGTAAAGTTGATAATTCATGCGGATGTAATCTCTGCACTTCGCCAAGTTGTTTTGCTGCTGCTGATCTTGTTACCGCGGAACTTCCCGTTTCTAGCAGGACGAACAATCGGTCCAATCTGAAAATATCATTTTTTTAATAATTAATAGGTATACAAAACAAAACAGTATAACGACCAGTTAGATGTGCGTACTTATGGCAACGATTGGGTTAAAATGCTTAATAGCAGTGATTCCAAGTAACTCACCTACTCGAAGTCATCTTTGTTGTTTTCCGGATTGGTTAATTCGTGGAAGCAAAAATGGCTTGCTAGTTGAAACCTGAAAAAGTTAGACTTTATTAAGAGCTCAGTCTGTTAAAAAAAATACCCATGTTAAAATGTTAATGCTTACGTTATCAAGACACACGGTGGAAAAAATTATCGTGAATTCATTTTTAATATGAATGAATACAAATTTTACAGAAAATCTACTTAAGAAAAACGTTATAGCTTTAACGCCTGTTGCAATACAAGCCACACCTTGTATTGAATACTTAGTTATAGTTGAACAGATTCAATCGAATCAAATCAAACATGGTCAAACAGTGGGGTTTATCAAAAGCGGATACACCATGCTCCGTTCCAGGAACAATTCATGAGTCATTAAAGATTAGAGAACAAAAAGAAAATAATTAGAGCAAAAATATTCACAAAATTGCCCTTAACCAGGTAAAGTTACAACCATATACTCGATAGGTTTGTTAACTGATTGCTCAGTCAGAAGTGCGTTTTTGAAACAAGCCGTAAAACAAGGCCTTCAATCAAGAATACTGCTTTGTTTCACTAAAATTCCTCAACAGTGTTCCGTCGAGTCTGATGAAAACTTTCTTGACTTGGACCATCACACATTCCTAGCCTATTTATTAATAACATTTCATGTGGGCAATTCGTTTTCATGGATAATTATTTTTAAGATAACTAATAATTCTGAATAAATCTGCTTTTACACACTATCATCGATATTACTACGTCCATACCCACTAAATCAGTGCCATATGGCTTGCAGAAATTGTTGCAAAATAAAAGCATGCTGGTTATTTGGGAACAATAAAAACTATAAAGTTGGTCTGAGTCATTGCTATAAATTAATCACTGAGGAAGTAAAAATATAAATGTCAACGATAAATTGAGTTATTTAGGTGAACTGCATACATGAATAGATAATGGAAGAAGTAGCTGTTGAAAGCACTCTATTTACTTGGATAGTTTGAAATATTTGCCAAAAATCTATAAGTCAGGATAACGATTAAAAGGTTTCACTGTGCACATATGGTTGCAAAAACTGGTGGAATGTGTGGCCTAATTTCGACTAATAAAAGAATCTACAAAATACATCTAATTCTTTAGACATGTAAGATGTTTTATTGAAAAAGTTCAAGAATGTAAGTTTTTCGAGCAGCTCGCAAATCATCCGCTATAAAACTGAATGCACGCTCTCGGAAACGTGCTGGGACTATAAAAGTTTTCAAACAAACCTATGTGGTCGAATCATACGTAATAACATAAATCTGGCCAGAACTTTGGGCAAAACACTTGTAATCTAAGGGAATGTAGCCACTTACTGCGTTTAATAGAGTCTAATTAATTTCGTGCAACATTATGTATCGTTTCCTACTAAGCATCACCCTTCTTAATAGACAAATTGATAAAAGGACCCTTTTATTAGCTATTTTTACTGAGGGAAAGTTCATCTTGCAATGGACAAATTTATACTGACAGCCATGATGTCGTTGAGTCCGACTTTATTCGAGCAACTGCTCGCGATTGGTTAGAATTATTTTTAGGGGGGCTAATGTCATAAATCAAGCAACATGTTAAATTCATATTTCATTAAAAAAAATAATTTGAAGCTTCTATTCAAATCGAACACAAAAAGAAATTCAACAAGATAACTCAACTACACGCTTACCACTCCAGATATTTTCGCAGATTAACCACCCGCTAACCAGAGGACAGTCATGATTGGAACGTTTTGCTTGTAGGTACCGCGGCAATAATAAACAAAACCCAGGAAAGCATGGCAATGGCAAGTGTCAAACGTGGTAATAAAAAGCCAAAAAAGCGAGCAAAGAAAGTGAACCTAGTTTTTGACGAAGTCAAAAGAAGGTAAATATTTACATCAAAACAATCTTACAAATTACTTGAAGCACATTGTAAATTTTTCCAATTCTAACCTCACTCTGTTATTTACAAGGGACTTCCTTACGGGCTTCCGCAAGCGAAAGCTACAAAGGAAGAAACATGCTCAAGAAAAACTGGAAAACGATCTCAAGGAAGAGCGGAAACGTTTGAAATCTGATGCCAAGGAATCGTACAAGAAACTGGTGGTGTCTCACAGAGACATTCCAGAGCTGGAAAAGTACCTAAGCAATGAATATGAAGAAGATGATGTTACTGTAAAAGTAGTGGAGCTCTCAACAAATGAAATAGCCAAGCAAAGCAATTGGATTGGTGCGAATCGGCCTAAGTACGAGTCGGACCAAGAAGAAGAGGTTAAGCCCGAGGATCCAGAGGAGATACCCGGCATGGAGCTGAAAGCTAAAACTCCTAAAGCAACCAAAGTGACGAAACCTAGTACCAAACAGTTCCATTCGGAGAAGCAAGTGAAAAAGGAACTGAAGAAACAGGCTACAAAAAACGTACAAAAAAGCAAGGTGTTCCAGAAGAAGAACAAAATGGAGCAAAGAAAACAGAAAAAACAATCCCTAAGGGCCAATAAGCTTAAGGAAGGAGCCAAGCAAAAGTTCGGTAAGAAGGGCAATAAAAATGGTCGATTTACCAAAAGGAATAAGGACACCGATTAAATAGTATTGTATATTTTATTTTATGAAATTAATGTATGTATAGTATATTTTATGAAATTAATAGAACAAGCTAAATCGACGTTTTTTGCAAAGCTAATTATTTTGCCTTGCTAGAAGGACAAATCTTATTTAGGCACGATGAACATTGAGGATTAATTGGCAGGCAAATTTGTTGACCAAATCCTACTAACAAATGATTCACTTCGTTCCATGGGTCAAATGACAGCCAACTTTCTAAAGCTTTTTCAGTTTGTTCTGGAGTTTTGGTTTTCACCCATCCCATCATGTTTGCAATGCGATGAACATGTGTATCCACACCTAAAGTTAATGTTAATTCACATAATTTTAATTGAACCAGCATTCACATACCAATTCCTGTAACTTCGCCCCAAGCTATCTTCATGCAAATATGTGCCATTTTTGGGCCAACTCCTGGTAACTTCAGCATATCTTCAATGGTGTTCGGTATATCACACTTATATTGATTTTTCAATATTTCAGATGTTTTCTTAATATATTTTACTTTGTTCTGGAAACTTCTCATTGATATATTGAACATATAACTCAGCATTGGAAATCACTTACCCTCCAAAACCCCACTGGAATGATTAATTTGCCTATATAAAAGCCATATTAAAAAATATATTAAAATTGTTTGAATCTTTTGGGTTATTACAGGTGATAAGTCAGGACAATCATGTTCGGGAAAAGATTAGAATTTATTGCTTAGATTAGTATGGTTGTTTCTCCCTTCACATTTGGCAAGCCACTGAAAAATCTTTACTTCGTCCAATATCGAGTGAAAGATTAAAAAAACTGTTTATAATATTTGGCATTTTTCTTTGCATTCTGAGGATATAACTTGGTCTGCATTTATTCAATATACCAGGTGTTTATATTTTATGTAGTTGATTTAATTCGTGTATATAGGTGTTTGTTTAATTAGTGTATGATATATAGAGCTAATATTGTGTGTGTCTGATCTAAAATTAATTTCATTCTGATTCTTCTCTTATTATAATTGTCTTCATTGATTAATATTTTTGTGTTATCAAAATCAAAACTATGTAACATTTATTGCGCATGTTGTGCTAATGCTGTTTTCGTTAGCCTTTCTTAAGCTATGTTCGTATATTTTTATATAGCTATGTTTATATATTATATTTTTTTCTTTAAATATTGTCTTGTTTGACCTATGTATGCGCTGTCACAGTTCAAACAGTCAATCTTGTATATTACATTAGGTGTGTTTAACTTATCACTTTTAAGCTTAAATTTTGTGAAACATTCTTTTTTTGCTAAGTTGTTTTTAGTTTTTTCTGCTATAGTGATATTATGCGGTTTTAAAATGTTTCTTATTTTTGTGTTAATTTCTGGAATATACGGTAATGGTATATACTTGATTTCACCTTCTTTTTTCTTATTATTATTATTTATGTTGTTCCATTTATTGGAATTGCAGGTTTTATTTATTCTTCGTTTTATGATTGGTTTGAAGAATGGTTTGGGATAGTTGTTCACTATTAGTATCTTTTTTATTTTTTTAAGATTTTTTTCTCTATAATCATAATGTGCCAATTTAATTGCTCTATCAGTAAGAGCTGTTACCACACTTTTTTATATTGTAGAGGTGCATATGATTGGTAATTCAAGTATCTACCAGACCATACATCCTTTGTGTACCAGTTTGTTTTTATTTCCCCATTGTTGTCATACATAACCGTTATATCTAAAAAGTTTATTTAGTTGTCCTCCTCAATGGTGAACTTAATGGTGTCATGGAAGGCATTAAATTTATCCAGTGTGTGTTGAATTTTATGGTTTGGCAGGCACATTATGCAATCATCCACGTATCTTGAAAAATCCACACTCAAAATTCAATTCAGGTATTAGTTTTTCTTCCACCAGACTTTCTATCACGATGTTCTGCAATTGTTGCAGCTATGAAAAAAGCAGCGTCATGTTCAAGTGGATTTTGCCACTCAAAAAAAAAATCACGCAAATCTAAAACTTCTTGAATTCAAGCATTTTTTGAGAAAA
>NW_026018165.1:14966234-15014803 GCF_020466585.1 Dendroctonus ponderosae | reverse complement strand
ATTCCATGTTTTCCCTCCCGTTTTTGCTCATTTCTCGGAGGCAAAATGAGCAAGAACGCTTATTTGTACATCATTCTAGACAGAAATAAATGGCCGTTTCAGAAAGTGAACCATGGATGGGGAAATGTTGGCAATTTTCTCAAAAAATGCTTGAATTTAAGAAGTTTTAGATTTGCGTGGTTTTCTTTGTTGCAAAATCCACTTGAACATGACGCTGCTTTTTTCGAAGTTTCTCAAGAACCATTCGAGCCAGAGAATTCGTTTTGGCATCGTTGGTTAGAGAATGATGATGGTCTATGCCGGTTTCATGGCCTTTTAATATTGTAAATTTGTGTAAACACTTAAATTAAAGAGAGATTCTTTGCAGAAAACTATAGCATTTTTTATTAGAAACATTGTTGCTCAAATATAAAAAATCTCAATTGGGGAGAATTTTCAATGCAGCGTTAATTGTAGGCACCTCTTATTTGTATTAAAACATAAAACTATAAGAAAAATTACAAAATCACTGGACACAAAAGCGGTTGGTCAGCTAATCCCAGCAAAATATTCTTAGCCGCTAGTTCAGCCATTGCGTTTAGAGTTTTTTTAGTAGCGCTTCCCAAATGCGGCGATAGAAACACATTTGGGAGATTCAGGAGTTCGCTGTCTGTATTCAATGGTTCAGGAGTCATCACATCTAAGCCAGCAGCGAATATTTCCCCATTCTTAAGCGCTTTTATCAGAGCTGGTTGGTCGACCACCTGCCCCCGGCTAATGTTGATTAAAACGCCAGTTTTCTTCATCTTACAAAAAAAATCTTCGTTGCACATTTCCCTGGTTTCCTCTGAGAGTGGTGCTGCTAAGAAAATAAAGTCGCTGTTCTTAACCAGAGTATCCTGATCCACAAATGTTGCTCCTAGTTGCTGTGCTTCTGGCTTCTCTTTGTGTCCCGTGTAAAGCAGCTTGCTTATATCGAAGGCTTTGAGTCTTCGAGCAATCGCGTGGCCGATGCCTCCAAAGCCGATTATTCCCACTGTAGAACCTAAAAGACGCTTTATATTATGTGATTAACGGTTTGGAGGTAAAACCAACCGGAAATGTCTTGCCCCAACATCCATTGAGTATCAAAGAAACTGTTCCATGTGCCCCTTTCAATATGCCAGCGTCCTTCCGTTACTCTTTGAGCTGCGCCTAAAGCCAGCAAAAGTGCTTTATCAGCAACAGCATTGTTATGTACCACAGGAGTGTTTCCAATTTTGATCCCTTTAGCTTTAACTTCCTGCAAATCGACGTGATTGTATCCTGAAGACATCAACCCGATGACTTTCACTCGAGGTCCAGCTGCGTCCAGCACTTGCTTGTCGAGCGGAACTCCGCCGCTCCAAAGAAGCGCATCTACTCCGGAAATTACCGATATTATCGAAGCCTTATCGAAACCAGGGCTGATAATTACATCGCACTTCTCTTTCAGTAGATTATGGGCGATTTCTGGCAATGTGGGGTTGGTAATTAACACTTTGAAGCGCGCCATGGTGGATTCACTGTGCGAAATTCTTGCAGATATTTATGATAAATTAAAAAACGAAAGTGAGTGTTATCTCATCGTTATCAGTCTCAATTACCACTTGAAAATTATAATAATTAACCGTCGAGGTCGCCGCCGGTCAAACAACCCAATAAAAAACAAATGTGCGCAATGAAATTATACAGCCAGATTAAACACTTTTGGATGCCACTGTTGCGCCGATTCATATAACATAATTTTTATCTGAAACTTTTGAACTCTACTTATTTTTTTTAATCTTATCTTTGGAGTCTTTGGAGCTCAGGACCAAATAAGCTGAACCTATTGCGAAACAATTGAAAATTAAGGTTCTGGATTCAGATCTCCTAAATATGCATATTCGGAAGCTTCTGAACTAAAAAAAATATTTTCTCAAAAGTAGAACTTCTGACTTTAAAAAAATGTAAGGCAGTGTTTTTGTTGTTTTCTTAAGTTAATATCGCTCTCCCTTAATTGCTCTAAATGGCTCACATACTTACTATCCCATTTTCGTCGCATGAAAAAAGAGTACTACGAGCTCAAAAGTAGTCTTGCTAGCCCCTTCTGAGCCGGAAACCGTAAATAATGGTCCATTTTTAGCGGATTTTGATCGAATTTGAGATTTAATCTACAGTATCTGCATACTGAAGAACTTCCATGTCTATTCTTCGATCAGGATGTCTAAAACCACTCGCTGAGCTTAAAAAACATACGTATTAAAATTTATCTTTGACCGAAGGAATTCCGGTCTAATTTTGCGAAAAATGTAAAACACCTTAAAATAAAAACAGTTTTCTAATATTTTAATCAGAAACAGTCGAGGTATTGGAGGCTGAGGAATACACATACACACACAGTAGACGCTTCTATTTTAAAATAACCGGCGATGTTTAATTCTGAACGGAAACTTACAAAATATTCGTATCGGTGAGCTTGTTATGCTACAAACATTTCATTGAGCTAGACAAAAATTCGCAAGTAATACTTCTATTTTTGACCGAAAATGCGTCTTCTCGACATTTGCTCGAAAAAAGTAAAATCGCTGAAAAATGCCTTAAATTCTATACGATTTGTATTGCATGAAAAAACAATATATTTTTATCAAACCTGGAGAACAATTTAAAATTATTATTTTTCGCTTCACATATGCGTTTACCACACGCCATACCTAGACATGAACGTCACTGAAATTTTGCCATTTTACATGAGTTTTGTAGAAAACACTTTTAATTTGTTTTAATAGTATGAGCGACTCGCATAGTACGGGAGAACAACCGAATAAGGAACAATTTTCCCATGAAATCACTACGGAAGAGTATTTCGTAACGGTCGATGATGTAGAAGCGAATCAGTTCGAAGCATCCCCAAAACCATCTTTTCCAGATGTGGCGGAGAAAGAAATCACTCAAAAAGTGGTAAATTAGCGATTTTTTTATGCAAAATTATTGCATATCAATCAGTTGAGGCTAAAAGTGGTATAACAAGAGGATCCATGAAAGTCAGAAGTAGTAAATTCAACAGAAAAAATTAAGTTCAGAACAGAATTATCTGAAGAAATGTAATTAATATGAGATTTGAGGAAAATAATGTAAATTATAGTTGGTATTTATTAAAGGAACAAATCAAGATTTTTGAGGATTTGATAACAAAATCACTTTTGAAATTATCCCTTTTGTTTATTCGTATTTCAAGTAGTGCAAATAGTTTTAATTTAATACTTTTTAACTGGTTTTAGAAGTAATTTAAAATATTTTATTTACACAGTATAAAAAGCTTTAAGACAAATTTCAAGCACGCACAATTCAGCATTAATTATCGGCACGTCTTATTTGAATTAAGACATAAAACTATAAGAAAAATTACAAAATCACTGGACTCAAAAGCGGTTGGTCAGCTAATCCCAGCAAAATATTCTTAGCCGCGAGCTCAGCCATTGCGTTTCGAGTTTTTTTAGTAGCGCTTCCCAAGTGCGGCGTTAGAAACACATTGGGGAGCTTCAGGAGTTCGCTGTCTGTATTCAATGGTTCAGGAGTCGTCACATCTAAGCCAGCAGCGAATATTTCCCCATTCTTAAGCGCTTTTATTAGAGCTGGTTGGTCGACCAACTGCCCCCGACTAATGTTGATTAAAACGCCTGTTTTCTTCATCTTACAAAAAAAATCTTCGTTGCACATTTCTCTGGTTTCTTCTGAGAGTGGAGCTGCCAAGAAAATAAAGTCGCTGTTCTTAACCAGAGTGTCCTGATCCACAAATGTTGCTCCTAGTTGCTGTGCTTCTGGCTTCTCTTTGTGTCCCGTGTAAAGCAGCTTGCATATATCGAAGGCTTTGAGTCTTCGAGCAATCGCCTGGCCGATGCCTCCGAAGCCGATTATTCCCACTGTAGAACCTAAAAGACGCTTTATATTAGGTGA
Source organism: Dendroctonus ponderosae (assembly GCF_020466585.1). Lineage (NCBI taxonomy): Eukaryota > Metazoa > Arthropoda > Insecta > Coleoptera > Curculionidae > Dendroctonus > Dendroctonus ponderosae. The sequence goes on along the minus strand of NW_026018165.1, from coordinate 15,010,867 downwards.
TTAACGGTTTGTAGGTAAAACCAACCGGAAATGTCTTGCCCCAACATCCATTGGGCATCGAAGAAACTGTTCCATGTGCCTCTTTCAATATGCCAGCGTCCTTCCGTTACTCTTTGAGCTGCGCCTAAAGCCAGCAAAACGGCCTTATCAGCCACAGCATTGTTAAGTACCACAGGAGTGTTTCCAATTTTGATCCCTTTTGCTTTAACTTCTTGCAAATCGACGTGATTGTATCCTGCAGACATCAACCCGATAACTTTCACTCGAGGTCCAGCTGCGTCAGCACTTGCTTGTCTAGCGGAACTCCGCCGCTCCAAAGAAGCGCATCTACTCCGGAAATTACCGATATTATCGAAGCCTTATCGAAACCAGGACTGATAATTACATCGCACTTCTCTTTCAGTAGATTATGGGCGATTTCTGGCACTGTGGGGTTGGAAATTAACACTTTGAAGCGCGCCATGGTGGATCCACTGCGTGCGTAACTCTTGCTAGATGTTTATGATAATTTAAATAGTGAAAGTCAGTGTTATCTCACTGTTATCAGTCTCGATTACCACTTGGGAATCATAATAATTAACTGGCGAGGTCGGCGCCGGTTGAACAACCAAATAAAAAGCACATTTGCGCAATAAAATTAAATCAATTTTTAACTGCCTGATTTAGCTGACAATTTGCGGTCACTTTACTTAATTAATAAGGTGTTTTCCAAACCATGATAAATACAGGGTTCGGAAAATCGAGGCAAACTTGCACATATGAGTGTTTTGTCCGTTGCATTTTTGAAGTGTTTTAAATATTAATTCAAATTTAAAATATATCGTAAATATGTAGAAAATCCACGTTTCAAATTTAATGTTATTTGATTGTTGTTTTCCAAACCGGACAGTTTGGAAGGTGTTTTGCATTAAGGTTTTTAACCTTATCTTTGGAGTCTTTGGAGCTCAGGATCAAATAAGCTGAACCCTTCTAATGCGAAACAATTGAAAATTATGGTTCTGAACTCAAATCTCCTAAATATGCATATTCGGAAGCTTCTAAACTAAAACAACATATTTTCTCAAAAATGGAACTTCTGACTTAAAAAAGTTATAAAGCAGTATTTTTCTCGTTTTCTTAAGTTAATATCGCTATCTCTTAATTGCTCTAAACGGCTCAAATACTATCCCATTTTTGTCTCATGAAAAAAGAGTGCCACCAGCTCAAAAGTAGACTTACTAGCCCCTTCTGATCCGGAAACCGTAAATAATGGTCCATTTTTAGCGGATTTTGATCGAATTTGAGATTTAATCTACAATATCTGCATACTGAAGAACTTCCATGTCTATTCTTCGATAAGGATATCTACTAATAAAATACTAATAAAACTACTCGCTGAGCTCAAAAAACATACGTATGAAAATTTATTTTTGACAAAAGGAGTTGCGGTCCAATTTTGCGAAAAATGTAAAGCACCTTAAAATGAAAACATTTCTGTATTGTTTTGATCAGAGACAATCGAGGTATTGAGCTGGCTGAGGAATACACATACACACACAGTAGACGCTTCTATTTTAAAGTAACCGGCGATGTTTAATTCTGAACGGAAGCTTACAAAATATTCGTATCGGTGAGCTTCTTATGGAACAAACATTTCATTGAGCTAGACAAAAGTTCGCAAGTAATACTTCGATTTTTGACCGAAAATGCGTGTTCCCGACATTTGCTCGAAAAAAGAGAAATCACTCAAAAATGCCTCAAATTATATACAATTTTTATTGCATGAAAAACCGTATCTTTTTATCAAACCTGGAAGAGAATTTAAAATTATTATTTTTCGCTTCACATATGCGTTTACCACAAGCCATACCTAGAAGTGAACGTCACTGTGAAATGTTGTCATTTTACATGAGAGTTTTATAGAAAACACTTTTAATTTTTTTTAATAGTATGAGCGACTCGCATAGTACGGGAGAACAACCGAATAAGGAACAATTCTCCAATGAAATCGCGACGGAAGAGTATTGCGTAACGGTCGATGATGTAGAAACGAATGAGTTCGAAGTATCCCCAAAACCATCTTTGCCAGATGTGGCGGAGAAAGAACTCACTCAAAAAGTGATAAATTAGCTAATTTTTTTTCATTATATTTTTCATATATCACATTCAACTTTCGAAGGTTGAGGCGCAACCAGACGACAACATTGATTTGGAACAGGAAGCACCAGAAGAGAAAAATCCGGAAACTGAAGAACCAGAAAAGGAAAAAAACGATGATAATCTCGAGGGTGGTTTTTTTGCAGCAGCTGCACCTGAAGAGGCAGAAAAGCAAAATGTGGTAGAAGAGGTAAAGTGTGACAAACATAGGAATTTAAAAAAACATTTTACGCTTTTTATGTGTTTTTTACAACAAAAACACTACGTAATAATTTCAGCGCAATAGCGTTTTCCTATCGATCAAACTTCCGCATTTCTTGAAAGCATTTTTAATTAAACCTAGTTTTTCTTTAGTTTCGTGCCACTAAAGTCAACATCTGATTCGAATCGGGATTTTTTTAATAAATCACTTTCAGATTTCCGGTATGACGGAAATTTCAGAAAACGCTTCAAGGACTTCAATCAGCCCGGAAGAGGCTGTGGTAGCTTTGGAAGAAACTACTACTGAAGCGGAAGAAAGAAAAATCGAAGATTCAGTTGAGGCTAAAAGTGATATAACAAGAGAATCTATACAAGTCAGAGGTAGTAAATTCAACATAAAAAATTGAAGTGCAGAACAGAATTATCTGAAGAAATGTAATTAATATGAGATTTGACGAAAATAATGTCAATTATAGGCAGTTCTAGTTGCAAATTGGTATTTATTAAAGGAACGAATCAAAATTTTTGAGGATTTGATAACAAAATTATTCATTCATTCATTCATTCATTAATACTTTTTTAACTGGTTTCATAATTTTGAATATTTGCATGAAAATTCGAAATTTTTTTAAATTACTCAGTATAAAAGTATTAAGACAAAATTCAAGCACCCGAAGACTGAAAATAAACCAAGAATAGCTTCATCCTTTAATAGTTGTTTCGCCCACACCTTGTTGGCAAATTATTAAAATGTAGAAAAAGTTTACTTTCGAAGCAGATTTCAACGAAACTTCTGGAACATTTTTTCGAAAGTGCCACTAATTTCTCAAATACCTTAGCATAAAATCAAATTATTTTTTAACTTTATCTTTTTGTTTATTTAGATGCTAGCGAATCTCAACAAATTCCCGACCTCCAGGCACCCATGAACAGGTCAACCTTAGCTATTAGACCTTCCTTGATGCCCAGGTGTGTACAGATTCTCCATTTTTTTAGTTTAAACCAAATTTAATTAATTTCGGTTTCAAACTGCATATTTTAATTGGAAAATTTAAACAATATTTTTTTGTCAAAGGTTTCATGACAGTCGTCCAAGTAGGGCAAGCAGCAGGACAGCATCCAGAAAATCATCGTTCGATGAGTACAGAAAAGGTAACTTATTTAATTATAGACATTGGGAGACCACACCGAGTTAAATAATTAATTCATACAAAATTTAAGTTAAATTACCATTTCCCGTTCGCTTCTATTTGCATGAAAGCTTACTCATGCCGTATCCAAAAAATATATTTGTCTCTCAAATCAACAGCAGCAATGTGAAGGAATAAAAAATGCAATTAGTGATTTAAAAAATATGTTTATAGATTGGGATCAACACGAGCCGTTGAGTGAGTATTAATCGTCAATTAATTTTAGATTTTTCAGTTATATTTCAATTTTACTCTGTTTAAATATTAGGTCGAAGTTCCGCTAGAGGTACAATTAGCAGCGTGCGACATGTGCATAGAAGAGACACAATGAGTTATGCCGAATTAGGGCCTAGAATTAGAGGTTTATCTGAAGCTGATGATGATCTGACGGGATTCGACATGGGAGGAGATGCTCCCATTTTCTTCGATGGTAGGGAGACCAGGAAAGTGTTGACTATTTCGATAACCATGACGATTTAATGCAGAAACGGTCGAAGAGGAAGAACAATCCATAGAGGAACAGGAGGAAATTAAGCCCGTTCTGGACCGGGAACCATATTATGCCCGACACGACCAGGCCATAGAAGAAATCAATGAACGGAAGACCCGCAATTTTGTTATTCAAAAAAAGTTAGCAATGTATTTTAAACGAAAAAAGGTATGTTGGGGATCTAAGTGGTTTATTATTTGTATCTGAAAAGCATTTGCAGCAGCAATTTAAATGAATTAATCTAGTTTTGCTTTGAAAAAAGTGATGCTTAAGCCACACTCCACTTGATTCTCTTTAGGTATTCATCATTCTTGAATGCCTTTTGGCTGATGCTTCCATTATTTTCGTTAGTTTTTATTAAAATGCGGTGAGAAAAACAAAAACAGGTTTTTCTTAGATGGATTACGTGACAAAGGAAACAGACTGGTCCTTCGACCAACAGAACAAATACAATCGAAAGTTGGAGGCTTATGGGGAGTTAATCGACTTTGTAGCCAGCGAAAGGGACCGGATTAGTCAAGAAATTGCCATCACTAAAATTCAACGGGAAACTAAATTTAAGGAACTCAGCCTCATGTTTAAAAAAATCCAAGCTAGAGAAGGAGAGATCGGTTATGGTCTCATCAATACCAAAACCGGTAATGCCATTCCTGATAAGGTAGGCCTTAGGAGCTTTTCTAGAAAATCACCAACATCTGCTGTTATTGTCTTCAGCTGGTTGATCGGTTAATTCATCGCCAGTTGATCCAGATGGGCCAAGTCAGTTCAATGCGGCTGACTTTTATCAAGTTGAAGCAAATGGTGCAAGAGAAACTGGATGCTATTGCCGACCTGAATGAAATCGCTCCAGGTTTTCTTTTGGCCGACTTCGAGCAGCTGAAAGTGATGAACCAAAGCTACGGAGATAAACTGGAGGAACGCGATGAAGAACTATCAAGATTGAGAGCAAAGTGCGCGAGCACGATTCAGGTAGATCAAGGCAATTTTCAAAGGTGCAGTTGCAAGAAACTAATGCGAAAAATGTGGCAGATTTTGGCGCATTTAAGAGAAAAATCTTCAGCTCTGCAAAACGACGTGGCCGATTTGATGGAGGAACGCAACGAAACGGAATGGGAATTTTTCAATGTTCGCAGCACATTAAATCTAACCAAGCAGCATAGGGACTACTGCAGGCATGGTATCAACCAAATGCGGGATGATTCTGGACTTTTGACCCAACCGACTTTGCTGCGAGATATGGAGCAAGGGTTGGTTGATGCCAAGGTACGAGGAAATAATAGTCCACAATCCACAGCTTTTGGGTGTGGGTTATGAGAATGAGGATTGATCAGTCTGTGTTTGCAAGAAGTAATCAGTTTCTTGAAAAAAAATGCTTTTGTATCTTGCTTGAAATTTGCAGTAATCGATTCAATATAAAGACCAACAAGTCTAATCCCGTTTTCACATTTCTCACTAACTGGAACATTTAGAGCTTCAAAAGTTTTACAATTTTTTAGAGAAAGAGCCATTTTACTAATGAACTTATTTCATTTATTCAATATTCCATTAAAATTTTCATTTTTGAAGCTTTCGCAGTCGCTTTGGGGAAATTGTTTGAATTGGAAGTTGCAGCTGTGCAAAAGGAACCAGAATTTTTCTTGCGCTCATTTGACCGTGCGACTTAAAAGCCCAGTTTTTTTTACATTTTGTACAGAAAAGTCACGATTCCAACCTTTGAGAAAAGTTTTCTTTTCGCTATTTAATGCTTCAGTTTTTGAGATTTTTTTAGCACTAGAGCATTCTTTGAGTATCGAATTTTGAATGTCGCATTCCTCACCACCTGGTCCGCACAGAAAAGCAGTTTTACCGCAGTTTTATAGATTGAGTTAGATTGTAACAATGGGAATATTTTCTTTTTTGTACAATCTGTGGAGAAGTGTTGGTAAATTTTTGCAAAAATAAATAAAATGATGCAAATTTTATTTCGCCAGTACGCCTTTAAAGTCGCATTTATGCCTAACAAATCTTTGTAGAGGAACGTCGATTTTCTCATCTGGGAAATTTTACTTTTGTGGTGCCTTTATAATTTTTTTAAAACGCTTTGAGTTGCAGAATATCGTCAATCTAATGGCGATTCGCCTGCATAGATTCTAAGTCGCATTTCTCCCACCGCTTTACTTAAAAACATTTTTCCCCGGTTCGGAAGAACGAAGAAGGCTTTCTAAGTGTGGAATCTTTTAACTTTCTTTTTTCGAGTTTGTGGTTGCCTTTGAATCAATCTTAGTTCACTTCGAATTTTTCGGGTTTTTAGGCCCTCGGGCTTGCATCTTCAGATGCATAAGAATAAACTACTTTCCTCGAAGGCTTATAAGCCAGAGAACCTCATCAGCAGTTTCAAAAAAGAAATAATTGCAGGTGTTGGCAGGTGAATTGCAGCATGTGATGGCCGAATACAAGAAACGTGCAAGGCAAATAAAACGGATCCGGACACGTATTGAAGAAGCTAAAGAAATGCGCCGTTTGGGCAGAAGATCCAGTCTGCGAGTACGAAACCCCTTTTTACAAGTCCGAACTGAACGAAGCGATAGAATATGTAGAGGTAGACCGTCGCTGATGATGCCGACGATAGAAGAAACGGCTTTTGATAGTCTGAGGTCGATTAAACCGAAAATTACGTACGATAGGCGACGACATCCCTTAAATCCCAAACTGTGCAAGAGGGCAGACGGTTAGGATTAATTTTCTAATTGAAGAGCAGGGATGGATTTAGTTAATCATATGCGTATAGTCCGATGTACAATAAACTATCAAAAATTCCAAATATTTGCAGCCTTTTTTTCTCACTAAGTGTTTCTTAATCGCAAAGCCATGAATAGTTGCCGCAGATGCAAGCGAAACGTTATATAGAAGAAACTAGATTTGATACTTCAGATTATATAGATTTTTAATAGTGATTTTTATAGTCAATTAATACATTTATCGATTGCTTCTACTTGTTATACTGCAGCTTCTAATGCGATTTTGATTAAGTCATTAATGTTTACATGTTCTGATGAAATTGTATATCGTGTAGAACACTTTCACAACCTGCAAATAAAATAACCAATTAATGGCGTTTTCTTCCAATTTTTTTATGCTTTGATTAAAAAAGTAGTTTTTCTGCTAAAAATCCGAGCAAAACACCCCTTACTTCGTTGAAACTTTCGTAGTTAATTGCCTTGGTCTGAGTAATTGCGCCCCAGTTCAATTGCTTGGGAGTGTTTGTTATTAAGAGCAAGAAAGTTTTCATATTGCTCACGTCCCACGTGTACCATTCCAGGTCGTATAATTGAAAGCACATTGATTCTATCTGAAATACATTATATACAGAATGTCCCGTAAGCACACTCTTTGGCTCAAAAGATTATCTGACCCAAGTTTTATTAACAAAAACCAACAATTATTTTGCGCATAAGCTATGAATGCTACAAGATTTTACAAAGAGACCAAAAATGTCCAGAAAAGATTAGTGGATCAACTGAAAAAAAATCAGTTGATTGCAGCTTCAAATAAAAAGTTCTGATAGTTTTTGTACCAAGGCACTTAAAAATTCCTCACTTGCTCAAAGAGAAAGATCGTACCTACTACTTTTCAGATATTTAAAAAATCATAATTTTTCTGAAGAATGTCCACCATCCGTCCGAATAAAAGTTATTGCGTAACTTTCAACTCCTTTTGATTCTTTGATCATGTGCTTACGGGACACCCTGTACGTTGATGCTATAGGGTATCGATAAAAATTAATTCCTCTCTTAAGGTACTTATATTTACCAAATTATGTGATAGTTGTCCTTTGTGATATACCGAAACGCCTATATAAAAATGTACCAAAAGTGCACCGCATTTTAAGAACCATGAAACTCGGTTCTGAAACAACAAATTTAAAAAAATAGATTTTATAAGGAGGATTTTGGTCATAAGATGTAAAATAATGTAGATAAAGTGCCATATTTAAAGCATATGTCGAATCTGTCTCTGTCGTTGTTTAATTTACTTAATTATTCAATACTCTTTGTTGTATTTTTAGTTGTTAATAAAACATGAAAATTTACATGTTACCTTTCCCTATATAATTTGCATTAAAAACAGTATTTTATTGCAAAAAATTTGAGGTGCGTGTCGAAGCAAGAGAAAATAGAATAAAAATAAACGACATTGAATAAACTTACTGAAAATAACATTATTGTTATACATATTGTACAAGGAAACATCGTACAATATATAATAATCTGCGCCGTTTGCATATGTTTGCGCATTAACGCATTACACCTGCAACAAAAGAAATTAAAAAAATGTCAATCAATTAAATTAATTATTACCAAAAATTTATGAAATTTATAAAAAAAGTGCGATAAATCTTACTCGTGATTAAATAGGTATCCATAGCAAAACAAAATGTATATATGGGGGCTTAAAAACTCGAAATTTTGCTGTAAATCAGATCAGCAATTTGAGTATTTTTGTTGCTTTTCGGTCGGGCAGTTACAACCTTTTATCAATATTCCAGATAAAATTTATCGCTTTATATTGAAACTCCCAGTCCATTTTATTCAATGCAGGGTATACGAAAGTTCGTAAACTTTTCTTATATATTTAGAAACGTACCTTAACAAATTATGATGTTGCTTAATAATTTTCTTTAATCCATTTTCGACAAAACTGCTGCTCCCACCGTGTAAGTTCAACTGCTCTCTAAATTCTTTAATGTGCAAACTCATTATATGAACTTGCATTTCTACTAGTTCGCAACAATAGTACAGATACATTGGAAATAATGCAATAACAAAACTTGATACAATGGTTTCTACTACGTAGAACCAGATCGACGGTATGAGAAAAAATGGGTAGTGCTGTTCTAAAAATGATACCAAATGAACCAATTGCACAAACATAATAAACAAATATATTATCAAAACCCTTTTTCCAAAATTTGCTAGTCTCTTCAAAAAATTCATCGTTTGCACACTCACTTATATATTCCGCAATTACTGAGTATTCATCCAACTGCATACATAATTCGTATATTGTCGATATGCATAACCAGAATACGAAGAAAAACTGGGCCATAAGGTGGCGTTTGAAAATGGTTCGTTTGATAATAATCTTCCGGTAAATGGCTTGATCTGTTAGGTCCAGGTCCCAAACTATTTCTGAGCTGATAATGTTTCTGATCTTAGAAAAAGCTTTCGAGGTCAGAAGAAATGTAACACGAGTAGAAAGAAGCTAAAAATAAAGATTAAAATTGATTCGGAATACCCTATATATATTGAAAACTCATTTTTCTCCAGTATAAACTATCAATACATACATCTAAGCATGCACAAATAAATAATCCATATTTAATCCAGCATGCCTTAGTATGCACTTTCAAGCAATATGCTACCTGGACTATTAACATAACTAATATATTAGCTAATAAGCCGTAGATTCCTATTCTCAACATCCGGTTGGATATTTCAAGCACATCAGTTAGCAGTGGAAATAGTAAACCTGAAAATCTCTATCTACTTTAATAGATCACTTTAATAGATTTGTAAGATCACTTAAAATATAAATATCGCTTTATTTGCCGCAAGATTTGTACGTACGATAGAAAATTTATCAGTTTTATTTTAAAAAAATCAATTTTTTTTTATATTTAATTAATGAACGAAACAAACAAAAAACTCAGCAAAATATCTCTGCTCAAACTGAACGATTTCTAAACTTGAAAATAATAATAAAAAAAATATTTAAACCCTTGCTCCACTTCTGAGAGAATTTGAGATGCTTAAATATATAAAAAAGTTGACAAAATCAGACACTTACGATCTATTCGAGTTTTTCCCTTTGCCATATTTTCAGGAGCTTTCTTGCGTATACAACGTGTATTGCTTCAAAGTGACTGAACCTAGGAGAGTTCCTTTAATTATTATAAACTTTTTCATTTTCCTAAACATTAATTTTTCATAAAATTAATTAAGTCATTAACAGATCGTTTTATTTGTGTACATTGAAAACCAATGCTCTCAATTATGCATTAATGACGAATTTATAAATTAATAAAATTTTAGTGCCGTTGCAATTAAGAAGAAACTTGTGAAAAAAAGTAGTTAGTATGAAAATATTAATGGATCCGAAAAATATTTGGTGCAAAAGTTTTATTCATATATTACTTTAACTCAAACGTATAATGTAGTGTAAAGTATAAAACGCCAATATAATACGAAATGTTCTGGATCTGCATTCTAACAAATAAAAAAAAACGCGAACATTCCAAGTAGAAAAACCTTCCGGCTTACGCTACCGCTGAATTATTATTTAATCTGGTCTCCACGATCGTGCTCTATGCGCTCCTTCAAACGCCCCCGCTACACTCCGCTCCCCCTTGTCATGCTAAAACAAACCGCCGATTTATGTGGAAATTTCTCTGCATTTAATGCAGCGCCAGCCCTTTGGTTGTATAGATTTTTTTGGGGTAAAGTCAATGAAACAAACAAATTGAGCAAATTTTTACTACATAAAATGACACAAAGAATTGATAAATAAACTAAATAATAAATAAACGTTGCTTAGCAATACAAATTAATACTAAATGGAATGTCGAAAAATCTTACAACTACAACAACAAATCGTATACGTTTTCACTACAAAGAAAACAACTCTGATAATTTTCATTGAAGTATTATTATTGATATTTGGATTCTTTTTTGCTGATCGATAAATAACAAAACAAATCATGTTAAAATATGCTGTACAGAGGCACCAGATTGTGAACTGCCGAATAAAATTTGTAATTGAAGCACCGAGCGATTTCAAACAAAAAAATTGTCAACCTTTTTAAAAAACATGCAATTTCCCGAAGAAAACACATTTATTCTTAATGCTATCGTACGTACAAAATATATCAGCTGCAACATGCAATAAAGAGTGGTTGACATTTTCCTTTATTTAACCGTAATACTGTTGGTTTCTTTGCTGGGAACGTTACATTCTTGCATATATTTTGTTATTCCATTGATCACAGTTTCTTTGGAAATTTTATTGCTTCTTAATGGTGAAAGAGGCTCTTCAGCCGGCCGTTTTGTCGCCGATGAATTATCGTTTTGAAATTTCGGATGTTCAGCAAAATCTTTCGTGTCAATCGATTCGCTCTCCGTATTTTGTCTAAAACACAAACTTTTTTTCATTTCAGGACACTCAATTGAAAAATGTTTTGTCAAAATTTGAAAAAATCTTAATAGTTTGATATAAATTTACGCATTGGAGGAAAATATTTGTGTGTTTTTATTTATAATATTGTTTTTTAATTCAAGTTAATTATTTTGCTCTATGGAACTTACCGGGTATCACAATTCGCGTTCATGCCATTTGGGATAAGGTGCTGGAATGTGGAAAACATGCTGAGAAATTGATGCCCGACGGATCGTTCGTAGTCTAACTTCTGTGTTTCCACCTCTAAGCGTTTTTTCTCAATTACCAGGTTTTCTTTTTGGATGTCAAGCATTTCCTTCAGGATGTTACATACATCTGAAAAAATTGCAGATGCACAGTAACGAAAAAGATCATAAATTTTCATTTTATATTTATCAAACTGGGAGTGTTCCAAAATTATTGTCATTTAGCAAGAATTCTTGCAGCGTTAGAGAACATTTTAAAAAATCCCCAATAAATAGGACTTCGAAATAGTCCTAAATACGATTAATAAAGTTTAGAAAATGTAACATAATTTATACAATTTTTTTGGAGGCTTTTTCTAAAGGTCTATTTATCTATTGAATGATACAAGAACATATAAAACGGGCGCCTTTTTTTGAACGTACTACGAGCCAACTTGAAGAAAATCTGCCGATCATTTATTCCCCATAAAGTTACTTAAAATAAACGTTAAATTGCACTAATTTAATTTCAAGTGATAAAAAGAAAATATTTCTTGGCACAACTGAGTCAATAAACTATTTTCAAAAAAATCCGCCATATTATTTGATCCTTCGTCTAAACTCTAAAACTTTGTATGTTTAAAAGTTAAGCATAGGAATGAAAATTATTTTGACAAATTTGCTAAAAAACTCCTTGGGAAATTTACGCATATTTTACATGGCAAAATCATATGAAGCAGAACTGAACCCTCAAATGCTATTCAAAAATTATTATCAAAAAGGCTTTCAGGGCCGGTCAGATTACATTTAGGAATGTTTTTCGGGCTTTGAAGCCGTGGTCTATCGGAATTTCTTCCTGACGAAAACATTCCTAAATGTATTATCAAAAAGTCTTAAAATGGGGACAAAATTTATAAACCCTACGGAAATATGTTATTAAATAACAATTAAACAATTTAAATACTAAAAAACAACGTCATTCTAACGAAAATTATTTCAGGCTGTATAAATACAGAGTGATACACTTTTTCATAGGCGGGCTTTAAGACTCTATTTTAAAGCAAACATGTATCATTCTGTATATGATTGTGAATTAATTCAAAAAATAATAAAAAATACTGATAGCGCTCTGATTAAACCGAAATTTCCCCCCCTACGTCCAGTGCATCTGGATATTTTTTTGCTCAAATTTCAATTTTTATCTCCCCAAAGTAAGGAACTGCAATAATTCCCAAACATACCTGAGTTGAAAGCTGTTGCAGAAGGATTACTGTTCATATTAATGGGAATCGTTTTCTGCGAAAACCCATTAGTTCTGTTTTGGCCTGGTTGCATCCCATTTAAAATCAGCAATGGAAAGGGCATGGCATTGCCCTTCCCAATACTGTTTGGAGAAATGGACGCTTGCAGCTGCGTGGGAATAGTGGGCGCATTCGTTTGCAAAGTGGGCGCAACTGTATGGACAGCCTGAATTTGAGGCATCTGAATATTCTGCTTCTGGTTGGGTGTTTTCGGCGCGAGACGTGGAGGTTTGCTTTGCAGATTTTGAGCCACCTTAATCCGAGGAAATAGCGCTGGAGGTGCAGCTGAAGCTGGCGATGTTGTTGCTACCGGCTGCGGACTCAATTCTGCTATGGGTAGTACTTTGTCGTCGTCTTCTATGATCGTGGGAGTGATAGTAGCTGGCAACGGTGAAGAGTTTTCCTCAAATTCATCATCGGATCTGGAAAGGAGTTTTGCGAGGAGGTTTTGAAGGAGAATTTGCACTTACGTTTCGCATATATCAACTACTTGGTTAACAATCATTTCACTAGCAAGAGAACTAAGTGGGAAAGAAAGTTGCAGATATAAGAAAGTTTTGACGAGCCTTTGACAACCCATCGAAAGTTTGATTGTAACTGCTGGCAACTTTGGCCGGACTACTATGTGTATAAAATTATAAATATTTATACTGTAAAAGCATCAAGGTGTTCTAGAGGTGTTCAAACAATTCCGGGCTTCATCAGAGAAATTGATTTCAAACTTACCCATTACTTATCGAAGAAGCATTGGTTTCGTAGTCTTCCGAAATATCGATCTGCTCAAATTCCTTTTTAACTTCCGCATTAACTTCGCTGAGTAAATTGTGGTTGTACACCAAATCCTGCCGCAGCGCATCTTTTTTGCTCAAAATATCGTCCATAGCTTTGAAATGGGGCCAATCTAGATCATCAGTCCCCACTGGTGCACCCTTATTGTCCTTTGTTTTCAAAATTTTATGGTACAAACATTTCAAATTTCTGATTCTAGTTTTGATTTCTTCCGGTGTGCGATAGAATCCATGTTTTTCCATATTGGCAGCAATCAGCCGCATTACCGGCGCCTTCCGATGTGTGAGGTATAATCTGTTTTGGACCGTGGGGCTTCCCCAGAGTTGAATCAGTAGCTTGGTTTCGTCCTCTCGAAAATTGGTAGTTCGCTTCTTTGGTGCTCCTTTGAAATCCATTTGCTACATGTAACGGAACAAATGCGGTTTTAAGTAAACAACTTCAGTGTTTTGTTTTAAGTGTACTTTGCAATTTAACTGAAACTTTTTATGTAGGTTAGTTGATTCGAAAATGTGCCGGTTTTGACGTCCACTACAGCTGAATACAAACCAGCATTTATTACTTATCTTTGGCTTTGGTTAAACTCATCTGCTCGCGCATTTCTCGCTTTTTCGTTTAATTCATAGCATACACATGTATGTTACTTTTTGGCCATTCCAGGAAGAATTTATCGATTCCACCAGTTTAGAATTTTTATAACTTTGAAGAGTGGGAAATATTTGTGTTTGTATACGATGCGTCTTCAGAAGGGTGTCTATTTGGTGTAAAAATAATACTCTCCTTGTTCTACGCTCTTGCCACAATATGTAATTTTTTCGACCAAAAAAAAGGCTACAAAATAAAAGTGAAAGAAGCAAAAACTGTACCGGGAAACCCTTAAGAGCCCTAAAGGAGATACTAGAAATATGTACTAGAAGAGCGTCCAGATTGCCCCTACCTACTAGCTCACACTCCATGATCACTTTAAAAGAAGGTGGACTTTTAGGAGCCAATAAATAGTACGGTCGAGTACCGATCATTCTATTGAAACTAGAGCAAAATTTTGCTTTGCTCTTGGAGCAGAAACTTCAACAGGCTGATCAAACTAAGGAAGTTATATTCAAAAAAGTGCTAAGGTCAAATAGTAAAAAGACAATAATCAAAGAGAGTGATTGGGAATAAAGTCTCAAACAATTGGCTTTGGTTGAAACATGAATCCCATAAGCGAGGAAGATGAAAAAGACTAAAACGCAGCGTTTGAAATACGCTTTAGAAAATGAGTTCAAGTGGTTTATTGAAAAACCAAAATTCTCACCAGAAATATATTGTCCAGTTTATTAGGCGAGAGAGATTACGCTTCCACTTTAAATGTTCTATAGAGATTGATGAGGATGCAGTCGATCCAGGCGACACTATCAGGATCTTATCGAGTCTCATCGACATCCAAGATGATTTTTTCACATTCAAAGCGAAATTTGCGAGATTTGCAAATTTAGAATTAAAACTGTTATTTATCCTGTTTTTTTAGAACTGAAGGAGGAAATACATTTTCCAGCAGATGGTTAATGATTTCTTTAATTTTATTATTTTTATTAAACATCGCCAAAACAGAGAAACAAAAAAGGTGTTTTTTTTTTAAGAAAAGAAAAGAAGTTTTTTTTTAATCAATAGGTTTTTCAATTTTAAATTCATTTTTTAAGAAATTAGGCTCCATTTTCCACAAAAGATTTTTTTACTTTTTGTTTATTTCCTCATTACTTCCATTTTGAGAAATACAATTTATTACCACAACGAAAAATTGAAATATCGATATTAAGAAAGTTAAAGGGCTTTGTTGAAAAAACGAACATTTTAAGTTTGGTCTTCAAACGGTTTTTGCAAAACGAACTGATCAAAGCATGTTAATAAATCCAAAGCGAAAAATTGACTGCACTTCAAATTAAAAAGAAAAACGTTTTCCCTGCAAGGAAATATTGCGTGTGAATTAGTTTGCCTGATAAAATTGCCATTCTGAAATCTCGTGACACCTTTCCTGACTTTTTAGGGGCCGCAATTTAATTTTTTTATTTTTCTGTATTTATGTATTTTATTGGCAAATTTCACATTACAAATAAAAAATCACAAAAGATGTTGAAAGTGATAAATCTCATAAAGAGCCCTAACGGTTTATTGGCTATAATTATTTCATCCGAATAGTTAAGACAAGTAAAGAATTTTGCTCTTCATTTTTTTTTATTTGATTTCATTAGTAGGTATTTGCGTTACTTCTTACGTTGTTAAATACCTTGAGGCTGAGAAACAATTTACTATTTTGTGTTAACTTTGCAATTAAGAAAAGATCAAAGTAAATTACTATAGAAAGTGATCTATAAAAATCAGATAGAATTATGATCAATTACGCGGTTACTTTAAAAGATCACTGAAGTGGTGAAGTCCCTTTAATTTTTAATAGTTATTTGTACTGCGAAAATCATTAACGACATAATGCATATTCTAATATTATATGATAAAACAAATAAATTAAATAAACAATTTAATAAATTAGAAAAGGCTTCAAAAACTGACTGATTGTTCTCTGTATTCTGATCTAAATTATTGGTAAACTTAAGCAGTTTCAGTCATTGCTTACAATAAGTATTTTTAATACAAACTCTGTCGCTAAAACCGACATTATCAAGTCAATATCCATAATTATACAAGTGCACCTGCCTTTTTACCCGTCCTGTACCTTAACGGTTTTAAGCCTTAGACAAAGAGCAAAGGTAATGTACAGAGTGATTCAGTTGCCAAAGCCAAAACTTTACAAGCGAAATGTACAAATAAAATAATATAAGTTTGCTTGTTAAATAATATTTGAAATATCCTTGCTTAAGAAAACACCGGGTGTTAAGGTTTGTTAATAATATTAATATTTATTAATTGCTGGTAAGCTGGAGGGATTTTTATACTTTCGACTCCCTTCAACTTTCGAGAACGACTTATATGATATTTGCTGAGTGCGGGTGAAAAGAACTATTCGAATTCGACAGACGATTTAACACTCGGTATAAATTTGCAAGTAGGGTAACGGTTCCGAGGCGAAGAGGGGCTTGTGCGGCGTTTATTTATTTCGCTTTTCAATCGGAACATGTTTTGTTAGGTACAAGGAGCTTTTGAAAACCGAAAACATTTTTCAGAAATACTGAGTGTTACAATAAAAGTTAATTTCAGAGGTTTTCTTGAAATTTTGCCACTATTTGCTTTTAGGTTTTTGAATTTGCGTAGCTTTTTATCATAAGAGCTGCTTTTCCGGAATTAATTCAGATTTTTGATCGTTTTTTGCTGCAAAAATTCCAATTTTCGGCTTTTTAAAGGAAAACATGCTTGATATTAAGCCACTTACATTCGAAAACATTTTGCATCGTGCAAAAAATCAACAAGAAACACAAATAAAAAATTAGTGACGAAAAAACCTGGACTGAACCAAACGGCATTTATGAATGTTTTTGCACAACCGCGCTCTTTCTTTTCAACATTCCGCCTCCCAATCTAAGGCAGTAGCAACTTTGCAGTTTTAGCTATTTCAGACAACACTTGGCTCTATACATACTGAAAGTTTTAGCAAAATTGACCAGAGCCTTTATTTTCGCTAGCCAATTAAATGTCGATCTAAAAATTGACGTGTTGACTTAACTGGGCTCTCCTCTTTAAAAATTCGCATCTTTCACAATAAAGGAAGTAATAATTAATAAAAATAATAAATTTTTACCCTGTTTAGAAGATATCTGGCTCTACATATGTAACAAGTTTCGTAGCCATCGCTCTTAATACAAAATTTTGCCAGATTTGTAAATGGCGGTCTCAAATTGTATGTCTTAACAAAACTACTGTTTCTCGCGAAAAAAATCCTGTCTCCCAAAAAAAAAGCAAATAGCAAATCAAAGTTTTAACTGTCTTCAGATGATACTTGGCGTAATAGATGCTGAAAGTTTTATCGAAAAATATTAGAATCTGCATTTTTGCCATCTCATTAAGTATTGATCAAATAGACGATTTGACTCAACTGCGCTTTCCCCTATAAAAATTCGCAACTTCCAGACTAAAGCAAATAACACTTTTAAATTTGCACTGTGTTTAGAAAACATTGGGTTATACAGGTGCAACAAGTCTGATAAACATCGCTCTAAATACAGATTTGTTCCAGCTTTGTAAATGCCGGTCTCAAAAGATTCATAATCTTCAGAAGACGTTTTGGTCCGCAGATGTTCAAAGTTTTAGAGTAATCGTTTGGAATTCTGATTTTTACTAGCTTAGTAAGTACCGTTTTCAAAACGAATGGTTTTAAAAAAAAATGCGCGTTTTTTAGAAAATTCGAGTCCTACATACTAAAACAAAAATATAAAATTTTCACCATCTTTAGAAGGCAACTGGCTTGATAGATGTAGAAAGTTTCATAAACATTGCCCGTAATATTCCTTTTAATCCTTTTATTTTATTTAGAAAAGTTGGTGTCAAAAGGATGTTCTTTCTCAACTGTGTTTTCTTCTTTAAAAATTCGCCACTGCCAAACTCACACACGCAGCAATTTGAAATTTTCTTGAGTCTTTAGTAGATGCTTCACTCTGTAGATGCTAAAAGTCTCAAAGAAATCGCCCAAAAGTCTAATTTTTTGGCGCTTCTAAACCATCTCGGATTGTCAGACCAATGGAGGCAAATGGATACGGACGTCTTGGATTCTCCATAGCAGCGATAAAAGACTAAGGGGGCACATTTAGGTAAAAATTGTATAAAACGTTTTGCGTTCAAAGAAATTGAATTCTTTCATGTAAACGCTGTGTTCAACTCATTTTTTTCGAAAAATCAGTTCAAATTTGGATCAGTTTGCTCACCTTGATCACTTAAAGATAAAGAGTTATACATAAAAAAAATTGATCCAAACGAAACGCTTTAATTATGACCAAATAAGAGGAAAACGCATTTTGAAACACTTGACTTTATCCGTTTTTCATAGATGCGCATGTCTGGCAGAGCTTTCATAAATACCAATAAATGCTTAAATGAATGAACAATGACTAATGATAAGCAAAAAAATGAATAATAATAGGACATTGAGTAAAATAACGGACAACTTTGCAATTCACTGAAATTCTAAAGTGAAATAAATAAGATGCGATCTGACTTAACGTGCCAGCTAACCTCAATTAATGAGCGTCGTTAAAAAAAATGTCCACAGTTTTGTAAAAATTAACTGTCATGGATTTTTGTGAATCGAATCCTAAATTGTTCGCAGTTAAAACATAATTTTGTATATATAAATATCTATCCACAAAACATAATGTTTTGTGGATAGAAGCACGTGGTGATGTGAAAGTGCAAACTGCGCAAATTTTATGCACAAGGCAAGATTTTTCCCCGTTGAACCTGCTTCAACCCAAAACTACATTTTCTTCAATATTAGATATAAATTGCGCATTATCATTAACTAATCTGTAGTTGAACTTTCGGGAAAATTGCAACCCCAAATAAAACTACCCTTTGGATATCAATCTGACTCTGTCCAATTGCTATCGATTTCTCATTTTCTGGCGCATGGTTTGTTCAATGCATTGCGCGCTAAACAATTTGCGATTCAGCTTGTGAGCTTAAGCGATACGCTTGCTTACAATATGCGGAAAAACGGTCGATCAATAGGATTTCCCTGAAACTCCAACTTACTGATAGCGGAAACTTCAATACCGGCACATTGAAAATGTCTTAAATAAATGCTGTCAATATTTCTTACCCGATTTAAGTCACTTCACACGAACGCTGCTGTGAATTGTGGGGCAAACAAAAACCGGCGCCAAAAGCTTAGAAGTTGTGAAGTCGATTCTGCTCGCTTCTACGTGCTAAACTAAGGGATGCTCAACCACCCTACTGAACTGGAATCGATTCTATCTCTAAAGCTTGCGCACTGCGTCGATCAGCTTAAGTAGGGAGCCGAATTAGCAGATTGTCGTTCCTTGTCTGGCCAAAGCTTTTAGGGTTCGCCTCGTCCTCTTTCAAAGGGCACGCATGGATGGCATGTGCGATTTGTTGTCGTTCTGTCCTTTTCAGAACCACGTAAGGGCTACTCACTTTAATTAAAACTGTCTCATTGTTGTCAGAGCGGCTTTGTACAGACAGCTGTTTTACCTGTGCGCGAAGACCTTTGCAGGAATTGTCGGCCTCTGGTTAAGGCCGATAGGAGATTTATTAATGTTTGTTAAACCAATTATCGATTTATTTGCGTTTGCTGCTATTAATTAGTTGGGAAATTGTTGTTGTTGACCATTTTGGAAACTTTGATGAGACTTAAAGATGGGAATTGAGAATGATGGGAAATGGAAAAATACACTTATTTACAAGAAACTGAGCGAAAATCTTCAAGAGAATTTAAACTTTAGACATCCATGTAGGAGATTTTATCAGTAGTTTTTAAATCGACCTCGTACTTCAAAAAATGTTTTGGTCACTTTCGAAAATTTTATCTAATGTTCAATGACACAAACATGATTGACTTAAAAAATAATTAATTGTTATTATTTAATCGGGCATCTCGGTAATTGTTAGTGAAATAAAACCGTCTTTTTAATCGA
Organism: Dendroctonus ponderosae; assembly: GCF_020466585.1. Lineage (NCBI taxonomy): Eukaryota > Metazoa > Arthropoda > Insecta > Coleoptera > Curculionidae > Dendroctonus > Dendroctonus ponderosae. The sequence continues at coordinate 14,990,812 of NW_026018165.1, read as the reverse complement.
ATGAATCATAACTGCCATTTTCCGATCAGAAGCGATGATCATAAAGAAGCACTTTTTTGTATTAATTTGCTCTACATTTACGCACTGATGATCCATTATATTATTGGAAAAATAATTAAAAATGCAAAATTTTTCGCTTTTCGCTCACGTAAAACTGATGTTGTTTCTGCCGATGAATTGACGTAAAACTAGGCGAATGATAAAACTCGTTATTCTGAACAGAATTGCGGTTTTTCAAATTAAAATTTCATTAAAATTCAATAAAACAACCATCTTTTTTACTTTGATAGCATAATTTGCGTTCATTGTTTTGATGAAAATAGCAGATTCGTATTGCACTTGAACAAAAATTTAGGTCGAACTTTACGAATTACCATCCATAGACTTTGATGTTATCATTATCGATACTATAGATAAGTGAGTATAATTTTTCTTTGTTCGGTTAAAACGTAGAAGTATCCGAAATTTCATTAAAGTTATCTGTTTTTTGGGATCATTTGTACTTCATTCTGATTTCAATCGTCGTGTGGGAAATTGCATGGGACAAAAACCGATTGACCTCAAAACACATAAAAACTTCGATTTTTGGATGAACCATTTTTTGTTGGATGTTTCCTTTCAACAATGTGCAATAGATGCTTTATGATTGCATTTCTTAACGTTAGATTCGATGAAGAAGTTAACGGTTCATACATAAAAAATTACGGCAACTTGCGACATAAATATACAAATAGATAATTTTTAGAAATATTTACTTTATTGTTGCTTTTGAATCATATTTTTTAGCAATTTTATCGTTAACATCATTTCTATTCATAACAGGAGCAAACTTGTAAAATTCCTTCCAGTTATTCCACTTTGCGAAATTTAAATATGCGACACGCAGGTGCAAGATTATGTACCAAAAAATTTCATGTTTTCCATCCCGTTTTTGCTCATTTCTCGGAAGCAAAATGAGCAAAAACGCTCATTTTTACAGCATTCTAGAGTGAACTAAATGGCCTTTTTAGAAAGTGAACCATGGATCAGTTTCATTGGCAGTTTTCTCAAAAAACGCTTGATTTCAAGAAGTTTTAGATTTGCGTGTTTGTTTTGAGTTGCAAATTCCACTTGAACATGACGCTGCTTTTTTCGAAGTTTCTCAAGAACCATTCGAGCCACAGAATTCGCTTTGGCATCGTTGGATAGAGAATTGAAAATTCGATTCAGTCATGCCACAAGTTGAGTGGGGCAATTCGAGTAGTTTTTACCCAGAAAGCGAAATTTTAATATGAGACAATTAGGTGCAAGATTATGCCAAAAATTTCATGTTTTCCGTGCCGTTTTCGGTCATTTCTTGGAAGTGAAATGGGCAAGATCGCTAATTTTTTCATCGTCCCAGAGAAAACCAAATGGCCTTTTTAGCAATTGAACCATCTATAAGGAAATGTTGGCAGTTTTCTCAAAAAGTCTTGTTTTTAAGAAGCTTTAGATTTGCGTGTTTTTTTAGTGCAAAATCGACTCAAACATGACACTGCTTTTTTCGAAGTTTCTTCAGAACCATTTGAGCCACAGAATTCGTTTTGACATCGTTGGATAGAGAATTGAAAACTACAGTCATAACAACATCAGTGAGGAAAATCGGCTAGTTTTGACTCAGAAAGAGAAATTTCAAGCATGAACAGCGGCGGGTCCAGCTTTTAAGTCAGGGTGGTCATGTAGTAGAATTCTGTCTTTTGTTGTCTATGAAAAAATAAAAAATATTGTTAGTCGACATAACCGCCCCCTGAATCCGCGCTTGCACTCTTCTCCCATAAAATTTGTAAAAGTTTTATCGCTCATCTAAGGGTTGTAATTGACTTGTCAGGCTTCCAGGAATGACTTTTAGAAGTTTCTTGGTTGATTCTCCATTCACACTAAAACAATGTGTATCTACATTTAATACTTATTTATCAATCGCATATTACTAATCTGCTTGCAAACAAAGGATTTTCTGGTTTGCGCCAGCTTAAGGAATTATATTGTTATCTAGGTAAATTTCCACGTTGTTACACGGTGTTTGGAAATGTTCTTTTCCATTTTGAAACGCTCATTCGATCAAATTTGCTTACATATGACGATGTAAAAAATTGCAAAATTTCAAAATGGTGTGTTACAGTGAGCAAGGAAAAAAGATCACTGCTGAAAAGGACATAAGTGAATCCAGCAGACTTCTAGCCATCTGTCTTGATCCAGAATGTCATAAGAATACCACAACGGGTATGTAAATATTCGAATTTTAAACAGTTAACTTTATTGTATTCTTTAATTTAATGATAAAATTGCGATTGAAAATTCACATTTATTCTCATTCAAATAATACGTAAGCCAGTTGCTTAATTCGTAAGTAAGTTAGTAAGTATTCTTAACAGGTAAACAAATCAATTTACTTTAAGTAAGTTAAGTCTAATCTGTGTCTAAGTGTCTAATCCTGTTTATCAGTTTGCTAAATCTCGGTGACAAGATTAGAAGTTTATTGCGCATTTCCTCTAAAAGCGTTATTTTGTTCATAATTTATGTTCGTTTTTTTATCTCATAATTTATTTCCATTTTGGGCACATAAAAAGTGTTGCAGCAATTAGCTACATATATCAAATCGATTGATATAAAAATTAAAACCAATCACAAATCTGTAATTAAGAAAACTGATTGTTCAGTGATTGTATTGCCAAATAATCAACGAATTTCGTTGGTTGACCAAAGTAATCGATTATATCCAGTCATACATTTTTGGACGAACAATGACGATGAGGTTCAGCAGGTTTTATCAGTTTCCTGAATTTTGTTGCTGTTTTTTTTATTTAATGCAAAGTTTACTACTTCTAGCTGGCACTGAACAGGGATTTGAAACACTAATTACTCTCGATTTGGGCTATAACAAAGCAATGTCAGGCCTTAGTAGTTTAGTCATAGTCTAGGCCAAGGAGGTTTAAATATTGAAGGCCAGTGTATTCTAGATGCCATAAGGAATATCTGCAAAGGCTCTGAACGATATCTGCATACTAAAGAGATACACTTGAGACCGGACCTTCAAATACTTAGCAATTTGTCGTGAAGAATACCGAATTGTTTCCTCGCTTAAGTTGAGATTAGGCTTTGCGAAAACATAAAATGTTCAGTTAATGCAAGTGGTTTTTTGTGTTTACCAATTTTCTACTAATAACCAATCCCTAACATGATCGGAGGAAGGCCAATATTATATGAAAATAATATTTCAACATACAATTAATTAGGCGGCACATTTATTGAAAATATTGCTCGTTTCCTGATCGTTTGCATGTTTCGCGGCCAGAATGACCAAGAAAGGCTCAATCTCACTAGGTTTAGTGATTTTTATCCATTTCAAGAATTTATTCAGCCACTATTACAACGATTTTTATTTTCATTTAAAACAATTCTTGATGACTCAAACCTGTTTCTTTTGTAACTGTTGGGTTTGATTTAGCAGCCGGATATACTTGATCCTATTTACAAGTTTATTACGATTTGTTTTCCACTATCAAAGGATTGATTTGCAATAAATATGTAACAGGAGGCAAAGCCATTAGCAAAATAAGCAGATTGCCTAAAGAATATTAAATATGTTCAAGCCGACCAGCGTGACATGACGACAACTAATTGAAACCCCAAGTCTTTTCCAATGCAGATTTGCGAATTGTTAGAGTTTATTTATCCTAATTGCTATACAAGTGAATATGTACAAATAAATGATTCAAAGGCATTGAATCAATTAGCAACTTATCGTTCAGAAATATATGTATTTCATTGCCTACTTAAAGATAATGTTAACATTGTATATTATCACTGGCAAATGTCCAATTATAATCCAGCGCAATTAAGATTTTATTAGTTTCGGCTAAGCTTGAGGAGTTATGTATGATGAGACCTTCGATGTATGAAGTTTCATAATTAAAATTGACGCTTTTTCATGGGTTTCTTCAAACTGATGTTCTATTAATTCGGCAGTGAAGCACACAGCCACAAATTGCTGTTCAAAAAAATTTGCTACGCAAATTCATAAATTCGCAGTTTTTCAAACACATTAATGCCAAATTTTTGGTCGCAGTAGAAAGAAACATATCAGTATACCGTACTGAGTGAAAGTTTTTTTGTATAAGCTTAGTTGGTTCTAGTGCAAACTTTTGGTCTCCATATTTTAGGAGCTCGTTAGGTTTTCCATCTTGCCCTGGTCGTTTTCTGTTTCGAAAGTATTTCTACTTCCTAATAGCTAACGTCTATTTCTTGTCTTATTTGCAGTGTATTTGGACCGGTTTGAACGTTTCTTTCAAAGAAATCTGTTAGATTTCCATACTTCTTTTTTATGGTGTTGATTGCGTTGAGTTCTTATGTTTCTTTGTGTTGTTGAATTATTGTGCACTATATTTGTTTTTGGGTTGCGTTAAAGTCCCCTTCGATTTTTTTGAGAAAGTTCCCAATGGTGGTTCTTCGTTTGTCGCACTAACGTTTCTTTTCGTATTCTCTCGAATTTTCAGGGATCCAAGGGTTTTTGTTGCCTGCTGTTCTAATTAAGCTTTATTTTTGTTCCTTTTGTTTTGCTGATGTTGCTGTTCCTTTCAAACCTTTCTTGTGCCTAAGCTTCAGTTGCGAAATTTTCGAAATTCGTTCGCATCTTTTCCCAGCTTTGGTCTACGCTGTGCATTTCGTGCACTGATAATTTTTCTGTGTGTGCCTTTACTCGATCTTTGTATAGTTGCTGTGTGGATTCATTCCATAAAACTTCTATATTAATTATTTCTTCTATTGGGTTCTTCGTGAGCCTTTCTTTATTATATTACCTTTAATTTTTCTGAACGCTCTTAATTCTATTATTTGCTCAATATGAATTGATATATCGGATTCCTGCAGCTTGATTGTAGATTTTGCAAAAAAACTACCTATAAAAAAAATGAGGCTGCTTACAGGTCATGTAGGATGAAACCTTCGATGTATTAAGTTTCATAATTAAAACTACAAATGTTTGCCCAGTTTTTCCGCACTTATGTTTTATTAATTGGGCAATGAAATCCATACAGTCACAAATTACTGCAAAAGAAAAAATTGTTCCAGTTGAAAGGAAACGATATACAGTTGCTTAATCAAAGCATTAAAAAATGCTTCTTTCTACCTCACTCTGTATAATAATCGATTTCATAGACCATGCACTCCATATGAGATTTTTTCTAGTTACGACCGTTCTAAATTTTGCAAAGAATTTTCAATAAAAAAATATTTTGCAACATTGTTTATAATCTAAAATGAATAATTTACGTCACATCGTTTACTAATGTAGGCCATCGCCTAATATGGTTCCTTATAAGGGTAAACGTTTCTTTATGGAAGCTTGTTGTGCATTTTTCTTTCAAGATGGCAATATTTTACTAGTCATTCAAGTCGAGAATGGTGTTGACTGGAAAGATGGTTATTTCCAGTATTAATGAAAACTTATGACGAATAGTAATTTGCAACATAAACACTTCAGGCACCACAAACACTTCAAGCAATCTATAGAATAAACCTGAATGTTGCAAATTTATTGCTAATATATATTTTTGTGTAAAATCGTGGCTCCTTACTTCCACTACTAAATGAAAATTAATTAATTAATAAACATTTAATGGTCAAACCAGGATTTGTAATCTAATTCTGTAAATACCAATAATTTTTTCTAAATTTTGTTAACGTAAATTTTTATTTTTTTAACGAAAGTACCTCTCATTCATCTTCCGCATTACATAAGTGTTAACAGGTTTTAAGTGCCATAAATCACGGAAATAAGCGTCACTCAATGGTTAATGTGGTAGATACATTTCTTGATTTCTAATTAATGCACTGCTAAATAAGGCAGAAGTTATGGCAAAGTGGTACGTCAATGAGATAATTCATCATTGACTTTGTTACGTATTGTTAGGAAAGTCATCATTATAAAATATCACTAATTATCAATTACTGTCTGTTATAAGCAGACGAAGTCAACTTTCGTGTGCATCTTTATTACATATTAGTATGAATTTTTCAAAAAACCTCTAGTAATACCTAATAGGTATTAGTAAATATAAAGAATGTCTACTCATTTCCAAATAGTGTCCTTAGCTTATGTTTTTGCATTAGCATTAGTTTCTTTAAATTTAATTTGTAATTAGAAAACATGTGTTTTTAACTAGTTTTCAATTTAATCAGCGCTGAGTGGAATATTTGGAAACATATAAAAAAATTTATAAAAACATCGTAGCATCATGATGCTACATGATCATAAGTTCCGTGGAGAGGTTCTATGAGTAGAGAGGTTCATCTATGGACAGGTAGAAGTTTTGCACTGCAATTCATGAAAGAATGTATTAACAATCATGGGAGTCCATTTAAACAACCTTAGATATTTAATTTATTTTAATTTATGTAATTTGAAAATTCCGAAAATATATACATTAAATAATATAAAAAATCATATATATGTTTAAACAAAAATTGGAACTTTATATAAAATATAATGCTGGTTCTATGAACTATTATTATATCATGAACCAGTAAATTTACTGCTTGTTGAACAAATTATTTGAAGGCATGAGTCTTTGCAGAATCTACTAATGAACGTAAAATCCATTGGTAAATTTAAATGGTTATCGGCATGAATTGCGTAAAATAAATATGTTCGTGCCATTTGAAAGTTTAAATAGGACCATCTGAACTGTGATGTATTAAAAAGGAAAAAAATGTCATGTGAATTCGATTAAAAAAGCGATATTAAATGCCAAGCCGTATTTATTCAAAGTGGAATGCGTGAAACTGTTTGAACGAAGAATTAAAGAAATTTGCTGCAAAATGCGCAAATCTTTGTTTAAATAATTAGTTAGAACATTCGACGTTCGCGGTATTAATCTAAAAACAGCTTTTCAAAACCACATACCGACAGTAATGTAAAATGCAAATACTTATGCGTGGGTGAGGTAGTTAATAATGTTAGTTTTTAAATTATACCTTAGCCACATCAATTTCGAAAGCACGCATTTGAAAAATTCCTTTGATGTGCGGGAAAAACCTCCTTAAAGTACGTCTACTTCTATTTGATAAGTAAAAATGCCAGGTATTAAGAATCACAACTCAGCTACTCAACAAACAGGCAAACTTGAATGGAACACGAGTCTTAAGATACACTATCATGAGAAAATGATCCAGTTCAATCCCTTCTTAAATCAATTTCCTTCTGAAACTTACCTACAATCCTAAATGTATTAAAAGTAACTTAAAATCAAACACTAGAAGCTAAAGATTAGGATAAATACAATAAATAAAAGATGATACTTAAAGCAAATAATAATAAAACAAATAACGACATTACCAAGCAAGTAGAATTAAAATCACATAAAAATCTATTCAAATGGTTATTTCATGCTTATTAAAGTAGGTCTAATTTCAAGCTTACGGTAAAAGCTTTTGGGCAATCACCGGTCTACTTAAAGAAAGACTAAATTAACGACAGAAATTCAATAAATAAATAACAACATTAATCGGGCGAAAATCAAAGCATTGACCTTACCTAGTGATATAAGTAAATTAAACCTGCAGTACTCCAGTCATTTCACTACAGTCGTACGGACTGTATAGTGCTGGTAAGGCAGTACCTAATTAAAATCACTTTATTGAAATTTTTCGTAAGTTGTGAAATTGTGAGTGCAGAAAATTGGTTTAGACCTCATAAGCTTGACGAGATCCGGCACTTGGTTATGAAGAAAGTGTAGGTGCAAAGTACTGGATTAAGTTTTCTGTGATATTGTCTTTTACTTTCGTGCGATTAAAATGCTGGAAGGATGGAGGCTTGCGGTATCCAAACGTAAGTACTTTAATTTTGAAACAATGTTAGTTTAAAGTAGGAAATTTCATTTGCAAATCGATTTACTTTTTATACGATTTTTATCTGCTTCATTGTAAAAGCGACGAATGTAGCAACATTTTCATGAAACTTTCAATAAAATTGATTTACTTCTCAAACGTATTTCAAATACATGTTAGTCTATATTAGTTTTTATGTGCATTTTGTTGTAGAAGGTGGTCAAATTTAAAATTCCTGCTCTAAATGCCCACCAGTTTGTTTTAAGTTACTAACATACAGATGCAAGTCCATATTTTGTTGTGATTTTTTAAAATTAAAATCGCAATTTTACTATTGATTAGTAAACAATTGGCGTTGAAATTAATCATGAACTTATTTTACTGCAAAATATCCTGGAAAATCACAAAAGAAAAAGTTGTTTTAAAACATTTAAAATAGTTTAAAAGCCTTCGAATTCTACGCGCAGATCTAATTATGATGCAAGTTATGCATATTTTGCAACATTGAAGCTTTTATGCATACCAAATACCAATTTATTTATTCTATTAAATTGTCCGTGCAAAGAAGTTTTTATATTCTATGGAAAATTGATTGTTTTACTCCCAGCTAAACAATGCTAATAATCGTTCKGAGATTGGAACATTATTGGCTGATTAYAAGAAMAAAAATTATTTAGAGGTTTTTTCCAAGAATATTAATTCCAAGAGACTGRATTCTTATGATTAGYKAAATACAAAGCGAAAAAGTACCTATAKKWACAGARYAAGAATAAATTCTGTAAATATAAAAGTTWTTTTTTTGGAAAAATGCTCGGACACGGCGATAAATATTTTCAATTGCGCTCTTTTTGATATAAGAAAATTTTACACCGCGCGTTCCAAATTTTAGAAAAGWTTTTTKTAATAGCAATTTTAATTTCTCTATGATTTTTCATATTGTGGTCAATGTACAAKAATTTTTTTATGTTTTGTCTCTTAAACCTTATTTAACAAAGATTGACTACGTCGAAAAATAAAGATGAAGAAATAGATTGAGTATTATTGATAATAGAATCAGACATTAACTTTATTATTATTTATCATTTAAATACAGAGTTATTTATTTTTTCTATCGTGTAACACTCAATAGCAAACCAAATTGAAAAAAAATTAATACAATTGAAGACGATTTGAATAAACTAGACATAAAAATTTTACATTTACAGTAGTACCTTTTCTTATTGCAAATTTGGCTAAAAACCGTTTGAAAATACACGCACTTATAAACAGTTAGAGACTAATTTAAATTTGCATTGATACAGTCGTTGATTATGCAGACGTGCTTTCACTCACATTGAATTGGATTTTTGTGTTGAAATTTGCAAATAGAAATTTATGCAAAAAAATAATTACCGTGCAAATAATCGATAGAATGAATTTTCTTAATTCGCAACAAGGATTTTTCTAGAATTATAATCTGAAATCGATTGACCAAGCATATAAGCAGGTTTTTACTGGCATGGCGCAATCCACATTTTTCGTTAAATGTTACATGAAACAATATTTTTCAATCTAGTGTACGACTAGAAATCAAATTGGCTTTTTATTTTTTAAATTAAACATTTTTTTTAGTTTTCCTAATACCACAAAGATACATTTTGGGCATTATGGGATTCTTAGCAGTGGTAAATGCGTATACCATGCGGGTGGTTTTATCTGTAGCCATCACTGAAATGGTACAATCCATTAACCACAATCAGACCATCGACTCCACCACTTGCCCATATGAATTTCAAGGAAATTCTACGACGCCTCGAACATCAGTAAGTCCCTTAATTAAGCTAAATCTAGTTGAAAATTAAATTTTGTTAACAATTGTTACGATAGCAAAAGTGGCGTTTTTTGCTGGTTTCAAACTATTTTTGCTTACATTTCTACAAAATAAAACTCTCCTGTATTAGGAACCTACTGTGTTGGGAATAAAAAACGCAGCTTGCACTTTCTCCACATCGCATAATGTGTAGAATTTACCGTAAGTGGCAATTGATTTAAACACCAATTACATTCTCAGATCGCAAAAAGCGCATTAAAGCGATTTCTGTTCATATGCAGACATAAATTTATATACTTTCCAACACATTTGATTCCAATACACTTAGCACAAATTTCTAGTTTTTATACTGTATGATTTGATTTATTATTAAGGCATTTTCATGCTACCCTCACTAACAATTTTGTTTTAGTCTTCCGCAAATTTATACCCATGGACTAGTAAGCAACAGGGTTTGATTCTCAGCTCCTTCTATTGGGGATACGTTATTACCCATATTCCGGGAGGAATGATAGCTGAACGTTTTGGAGGAAAATATGCCTTAGGATTGGGCATGTTGTGTACAGCGATTTTCACCTTTATCACACCGTTTGTAGTATATGCGACCAATGGAAGTTGGGTCTCACTGGTGGTGGTTAGAATACTAGAAGGTCTTGGTGAGGTAAGTCTTCAAACAATCCATATAGAATAATGCTTCATTCGACATTCCCTTGGAAGATAATTAGTTTTTTATGTGCCAAATATTTGTTTACAGTTTGTCATCATTGAAAGCATTTTGCTAATTGCGCCACACAATGACCTTAGATAATAAAGCGGTTTTATTAATAACATTGTTTGGAAATGGTCAACATTCATTTACATTTTTTTTACACTTTCTGATTTACTCTTAAACAGTTTTTACGATGAATAATTAAATACTTCCTAAGATTAAATGAATTGTTTGCCTGTTGAGTATTTTCTAACACAACAATAATGTTTTTACGTCCTCAAAGCTGAAAAAGTGTATTTTATGGACTTTATTAACATCAGTTTATTTTTATTCAGGGCACCACTTTTCCTGCTTTGACGACTCTACTGGCAAATTGGGTGCCTTTAAAAGAACGATCGAAAATTGGAACTTTGGTTTATGCTGGAAGCCAAATAGGTGGGTAAAAATAATTTTATTCATATTTTCTAATCCTTCTGGTTGTATTGCGTTCACATAACCGCTGTAGTTAAAGTTTTTGTCGCTAATTTGCCATAGCGAAAATATATTGGGTGAATGTCCATCGAACGTTCTGGAACATCGAAGTAAACACAACGACTTTTCAATTTTTACAAGTGAAACTTGAATTTACATCACGTCTTGCAACATTTTCAGATATGCTTCAATAATCTACGGAAAGATTGATTTATTCAATGTTTTTTAGACGGCTGTTAAGTGTTACAAGAAAAAATTGCTTGTTGGATTCAAAATTTATATTTTCTTATATTTTTAGTAGTCAATTTTTGGAAAAAGCATTTGTATTTTGAAGAATTCGAATTTCGAACGAATGTAAGAGAAAGAATCACATGAATGTTGAAAATGCTGAAATATGTTTATTAAAATCGATTGTTGTAAGAAACACATAATTAATGGAAGCTAAACAAACTCAAAATGAATTTAAAAAAAATTATCATGAACAACATTACAAAATAGGCAACTATAATGTTATAATAATATTTTTTGGGTTTCAAAGTAGTTGAAATAAGTTCATTAAACCACAAAGAAACAAACTTCTAATGAGCAGAAAAGCTTTTTTTAAGTTAAACATTATTCTTCAAGTTGCTAATTAAAAGAGCTAGGTTAATGCCAAGGACGTTAATAATTAGCCGATTCGATGCACTTGGATAAATAATTCGAAACCATTTTAAGCAACAACAGTGTGTTCAACATAGTAAACTTTTGTGGTTTTGACATTTTTCTAACACTCTAATTAACATGATTGCATCGATTAGTTCAGTCGTTTCAGAACGAACTTTGTCCAAAATTGCTAAAATCGTGGCAAAATTGGAGCACAAATTTTCGATTTTCAAATTATATGATGAAATTACAAATTTAATTTAAGTTTAATAAGAGCGCAAAACGCAATAGTGTAATCACATTTGACGATAAGAAAAAATTACTTTCAAATCATGAGTTGTTTGTTTAAACTCCTTAATAGTGATTTCTCTATTTGTTAATTAAAAATCTAAATGAAAAATGTGACATCTAAAACGTGTGGGAGAAGCATATTAAATTAATTAATTAATTAAATTCGTTATTTATTGTGTTTTACTAATTTGTAGGTTTTATTAGCTTCTTATCTAGTAAGAGTGATGAATAATTTGAGTTAAACTCACAGTTTAAAAACAGAAAATAGAAATTATAGCCGATTTTCTTTAACCTCGGACCAATTACAATGCAGTCAATAAAAGATTGAAAGTATACGTAAAAGTAGAGTTAAAAAAACCTAAAATCAATTGACACACAACGCAGAGCAGAGAGAAATTAAAATATCTGAAGCAACCGAAGAAATGTGTTCTGTTAAAAAATATTTCTGCATGATTATTAAATGGAAAATCGAACGAAAATTGTACGGAATAATTCGCTTTATTTAGGAATGATTTTTATTGTTGGAGGAAGTATTTATGTCAAAACAAGCTAAATACAAAAAAATAATTTAAACTAAAGTCGAAGTCAAAGTTAGAGCTAATGCAGATTTAAATAATTATAAAAGCAGAAAGCAAGGTATTAGAAAGAACGTAATAAATAAAGAAACAGACAAGATAATGTGGAATTTAAAACTTACCTACTTCTGAAAAACAAACTGTGGAAACACATGAATAGGCATTGAATTAAAAAGGGAACGAGAATTCTAATTATTTACGACTCCCGGACTTAAAAAATAATATAAAATATACATAAACAATCATACACCCTTTCTTCAATATAGTCGCTCTAGTTTTAGTGCGTTTTAGTTTCTTTGGTGTTTAAAACGAGCAGCAAAATGACATTAATGCATTAAAAAGTACACCAACAAAAATAGTAAAAAATGCTATCTTCACTAATAAATTGTTTTTTTTTTAGGAACTGTGGTTGGTAATTCGGTAAGTGGCGCCCTAATATCGGCCACTAACGACTGGGCAATTGCTTTCTACTTCTTCGGAGCGGTAGGAATAGTGTGGTTTATTTTCTGGATAATCTTGTGCTATCCAAACCCCAAATCGCACCCATTTATCAGCGACAAAGAAAAGGCGTACTTGGGAGAGCAAATCTGTGAGCTCATAATTTTTTTACTTTTCCTGTTCTACATGTAGTTTGTTTTAGCGAACATTTCAAGCAGAGACAAAGTGATTCCTTGGAAATCCATCCTCACATCGCCCCCAATCTGGGCTTTGGTGGTCGCCCAAATCGGACATGATTGGGGCTTTTTCACCATGGTGACCGATCTTCCCAAATACATGAAAGACGTTCTTCATTTCAATGTGAAAGAGAACGGAATTTGGTCATCAGTGCCTTACATTTTTATGTGGATCGTATCGATGAGTTCTGGATGGATTTGTGACTGGCTGATACACAAGGGCTACATGAAAATATCTCGGGCCCGGAAGTTCTTCACTACTTTAGGTAGGAAAATTAACAAATTCAAGTTGTACTAATCTACTAAAAAAATTGTGAATATTTCAGCTTCCATGGGTCCTGCAGCGTTTATATTGATTGCATCTTATGTTGGCTGCAACAGAATGCTTGCAGTTGGAATGTTCACCATCGGCATGGGATTCATGGGCACTTTCTACTGCGGCATGAAAGTCAACGCTTTAGATCTCAGCCCAAACTATGCTGGGACTATTATGGCAATAGTCAATGGGATTGGCGGACTTACAGGCATCATTGTGCCCTATTTAGTAGGAGCCTTGACTGAAAATGTAACTATTGCAACCAGTGTTTAATAACCCGAATTTTAAATTGTTAAATTTTCAGCACACTTTGGCTGAATGGCGAATAGTGTTCTGGATAGCATTTGGCGTGTTTCTAGTGACAAATTTGATTTTTGTCGTGTTTGGAAGCGGCAAAGTTCAACCATGGAACGCAGCGGAAGAGAAGGAAAAGTCCGCTGAAGCGGGTTATGTAAATAGTCCGGATAATCTTACATTGAAAAGCAAATGTTGACAAAATTAAAAATTGCTCTCATCGACATGAGTGATTGTGTGTAGACAAGTAATGCTGCCAGTATTAATAAAAGTATTTGACCATTGCAAAGCTTTGGCAAGAAAATAGCCAAATGCTACAAGACAAAGTGTACATATTATTTAGTTTTACCTAGTTTACTTCTAAGTTGTCTATGTAACTTGTAGGAACTTAATTATACTTTGGATACCGTGTTCAGTGGTTTTATTTACTAAACAGTCAAAAAATTGATAGGCGATCAACTGCTCAAAGAAGAACATTCAAGTTGAACGCATTTTACAGTGCGATTTTTATCTAATAAACGCTTAAAAGATGAACAGTAATTTGCGGATGGAAATAATACTGCAAAAATGCTTTGTTGAAGAAATAATAAGTTACTGGGAAATAATTACTTACAAAAATGTATATATATATACATTACATAAGCGATAAAATTAAAATATATACAAAGCAGCAATCACATAACAAAATACATTTCCATCATACATAACTATACAGCATCCGACACGGATGTAGGTATACTGTTTTTCCAGTTCGCTAATTCCGTTTAGGCCATAAAATTGTACGAGTCTAAATTTCAAACTGCAGACGACTCTGATTTTAATTATTTAATTACTGTAAAATCATGATTCCATTGTTTTCATTAAAAATAATGAAGTCAACATAGGAATCGTGGTTTTATCTCTATAGGCTTGATATAAATGTCATTGTTTATATTATTATATAAAGTAGAGCCTATAACAATTAGACTTAAACTCGTTGCCTGCAGATATGTGGATATGAATTTGTAAGAAAAAGGATTTACATCTGCAAAAAAATACAAAAGGCTTTCATTTAATAAAAAAACATCGTCCTTATCTTCCAAATTTGGAGAATTAAACAAAAATTACGTCAACAAATACGCATGTAAAGAAAAAATCTTTAATTTAAGTCCCACAGTCAGTCCTGCGCTCCCAACTTTAAAATGCCCAAACTTTTAAATTTCAAATGGCACCCCTCAAACGACTTACACACCATTTTAAAGAGCATAATATTATCTATCCAACGATGTAAAAGACAGTAAAATTAGGTACTCGGTTCAATATCTAGAAGAGAAAATGTGTCATATTAACCGACGAAGTATTTTAATTAATTTTAATTAGGTTTAGTGGTTCAGTTTGAAATAAAAGTCCTATATATCAACGGATTCCTTATGAAATCACGAATAAAGATAAAACCTGGAAGTTTTTATTTCGGAGACCCTTAACATATACACAAGCTCTAAATTAATTTTCCAACTAGCAAATGTGGACTTAATAAATAAAAGCGCTTAGCTGCATTTATTTAAAATCAAGAATTTATAGTTGCATTTCCTTAAAACCCATTCTGCCTGCCGAGAATTTATTTTTATGACAATATAATTCTACATGAATTTTTCAAATAATTTCCAAGTTCAATTATTGTTTTATTATCCGTTGCTAATCAATTTAGATGCTGCGACCTCCAAACTGGTCAGAAATGACTTGCTCGATGACTGAAAAAAATATTACCAAACAGTTTATCAACATTTATATTGTTATCGGATTTCTTTGATTCGAATATCTACGTGACAAAAGCATTGAAAGTTTGTGCACAACTCGTGGTATACGAGTAAAAAATTTCAAAATAAAATTAATTAAATATTTATTGTTGTTATGAAAATATGTTTAATTGAGGCCACACGTATTGGGCTTTCCTTCTTGATTTGCCCACCCAGAATGAATATTTATAGGGCATGGGTTTTCCTTGCTCCAAACTGATTCTCTCCGCAAGAAGTGGTTGGGAATAACCCGACATGGCTAAAAAATATATATGATTTATTTGCTAACAACATTTCAAAACACAATTTTTGACCGCAAAATTTTTTAAATTTAGCTTTTGCTTAGACCTTCAAAGTGATAATTGGCACTTGATACTTTTATTGCTATTGAGTGAAACAACCACCGTTATTGCTATAAATACGCAGACTTTGATTAAAAGGTTTTCGAAACGTTGCGACACTGGCTTTTTATAATTGCTACTTCAATCTTCTGGATCCGGAAGCTTTTAATCGAAAGAAAAACATCAAAAACAAATCAGTCAGAACCTATTGGCCTATTTTATGTAGTGCCTTTAAAATTATTTTAAATAATAATACAACAAAAATTAATCATATTTGAGCCTGAAAAACTATAATTTCTCACATTACTCTTCATATACCTTTGCAAAGCAAACAATTTTTCAAATGACAACCACAACCACAACCACTATTATTACATTTTTTAATAACAGTGAAATGCGCAATTTTAATTATAGATTTATGGTAAAAACATATCCTCACGACCTGAAATAAGGTAATAATTAAGCAAATTAATCATGCAAATAAGTTCGTAAAACACAGCTTTGTGGTGGGAAAAGGTGCAGAATTCCTTAGATTCTAGCAGTATTTTTCGAAAGGCAATTAAAACCGATCGGGTAATGAACAACGCAAATTAATAGAAATCAAA
The DNA here is from genome assembly GCF_020466585.1 of Dendroctonus ponderosae. Lineage (NCBI taxonomy): Eukaryota > Metazoa > Arthropoda > Insecta > Coleoptera > Curculionidae > Dendroctonus > Dendroctonus ponderosae. Next base: position 14,974,467 of record NW_026018165.1, on the reverse strand, counting down.
AACCATAGTTGTAACCGCTGGCGGAAACTTTGTCGCGCTTTACCAAGTTACCTGAATCATTCAGTCATTATTTCTCAATTAATTTATTTAGTTTCTTGAGGAAAATTGCGCTGATAAGATCAACCGACAAAAGTGTTGAACGATGTGATCTACCTAACATTCGTTTTCCATTGATATTTGGTGTGCGATTTTTGCAAAACTATGTTGAACGGATGGCGGCTAACACTTTCAAAATGTAAGTAATTTTTTATATTTACTCATAGGGTAATTAAGCTTATTTACAGATGTCTAGTTTTCTAAACTTTTTCTGTTGATGTTTTCCAGCATATCAAATGGCAAAATGATTATTTTTCGAACGTAAATTTATTTTTGCACTAGAAACAGTAATTTATTTTAAAAAACCAATGTTTTGTGAATTTTTTAACACAGTGCCTTATACTCTCGAATTTTTAAGTTTCCACTTACCAACGAGATAAAAAACTTTTCAAGAACATTTCCTGCAATCGGTTCAAATTGACCAAAAACAATCATCGACTGTAAAAATATGTAGGTAATATTCTTATCAACAAGATTTTTTTCTTGTATTTTTATCGTCAAGAACCGAGGAAAGCAACGCGCATATTGCTAACCAAAATCACCTAAAGTTTTGAAACATTTTTAATTTTTTCGATTTTTAGCTGACGATATCTTCCCTATTAAAGACTCAAATAATTGTACATAGAATAGGACGAATCATGTATGTATATGCATATTCAGGAATTCTTTAAATCAAATTAATTGGGCCTAAAAAGAGCACATGTAAAAATTAAATTTTTGGTTGAAAGAATCGACAGAATCTTAAGAGTTTAACCGACTATACATGATGATTCAGGAGAAAATGAAAATATGTTAGGAATATTTATGAGAAGTAAAATATGATTAAAATGTCAAGTGATATTTTGATTTCTTGCAAAGACACCTTGACTAATTGTATTAAAAGCCAGCAAAAACCTTATTACAAAACCATTTTTTTTTACTTTCGTTAAACTTCTAATTTTGTCAAGGGATTCATGAAAATATAGGTTCTGTTGCGTATAGAAAGATAGAAAACTTTGCGAATTTATTTCTTTTCAAATCCACACGAACACGTCTTGTTTCGTATGTTTCGGATCTCGAAAAATTAATTTCCGAATTCATCAATAAAAGAACGAAAAACAGCCGTTTTAGAGAGATCAATTCTCAAAAATGGATAATTTGCGATATCCTGAACAGTTTTGTGCTGACCGCAATATAGTTTTTCGCATCAGTAACCCAATTTGTTGCTTTTGCTTTGCGGGAAATGCGTGTCGCCCCTAAAATATGTTTTTTCGAATTTTCCCAGGTTCCATAAGCTTTGATAAGAAACTTGCACTAAGCTGCAGCAGAATCATTATATAACTCTTCCTCTAGAATTCGTGCTATCTGTTCATAATTATTTGCTTTGCTTTGTTAGTTTTGTAATAATTTCTTCTTCGGTGAAAAATTTAAATTATTCAAAATATCCAAGTTTTACAAGTTATCTTGTGCTCTATGCACATAAACCTAGAAGGAATCTAAAATGAACTACATTAGCAGATTTGTAAATTAACACATAACTGTAAACGTTTCTTTCGCAAATATAATCTTGATAATGAAGAAAACCTTCGATAAAATAATATGGACATTTCTTAAATAAACAATTAGTTTCATCTTCAACAGCTCCAATTTGGGTCGGACAATATTCACTAAAGATAAAAGTACACAAAAACAAACCGGTTTTAAAAAAATCCGAACAGTATTTTCCATCATTGCATCAATTTCATATAAATAACACTTTCTAGCAAATTATCTCGATTCATATTAGCATGTTTTCTGCAAAACGTCCGCTCAAGTTAAAGATGTTATCTGGGTTATATGGGTTATATAGATGTTATCTGGGTTAAAGATGTTATATTATATAGCACATATACATTATGTGTATGTTTACCCCAGTTTAGTTCGTAATTAAGGATATTAACATCCATCTGTAAATTGATGCACTATACGACATTTACTGCGGTAATCTAAATGCATAAATGCAGATTATATTCCCAAAAAATGCAAAAATGCGAAAACCACTCAAATTGAATAGAATTTGGTTAATCCATTAAGCCATTAATCAAACCATCGCTCAATAAAATATGCCTCTAAGCTCTTATTTAAAATATGTCAATATAATGTACTTAACCAGACACAATAAAATCAAATAAGCTTGTCATTGTAATAGGCATCAGCAAACAAAGACGGAAATTTTCAGACATCATTATCATATTTCCTTGTATTAATCAAGGACAAAGCGAAACAATAAAATTGATTTTTTGTTCATTCCGAACAACTGTTCGTAAAACGGGCATGGGTTTTTTGGCGATTCTTTAGCAAACAATTTAGTTATATAAGCATTAACAATATGGATGGTGTTTAAGACAAATGGCCAGCAATATTTTTATAAACCCTAATTTATATTTCTTAAACGAAGTTCCAGGGAAATTTAATGACTTCCTCCTGCTAATTAATTTTGCCACATTTTCAATAATTAGTAAGAGTTGTTTATAATAAAGCGTGTTTAATGCGGAGGCTGATTTCAATGTTAGTAACTACATTTGGCAAGAATTTCAGGCAATCATCAAGTTAAGGAATCGCCTCAAATAAGGTGTTATTTATGCAAATGTTAAAACCGATTGTTAACTTTTTCATACCATAAAAATGCAAACAAAGTTCTTCCTATACAACGATTTTTGCAGGTTTTCTGTTGCCTCAAAGGTACATTTTGGGCATTATGGGCTTTTTTGCCATCGTCAATGCCTATACTATGAGGGTTTCACTGTCGCTGGCCATCACAGAAATGGTCATTCCGATCAATGCTACCGAATATTACGATCCAGAAGCGTGCACTCCTGTTGGTTCTAATCAGACAAATAGTGCAATCAGAGTAAGTTAATTCAAAAGTACTTCAATTTTATGTCTATTTTTTTAAGTCAAAGTTTCAAGTGCGTAATTTGTTTTCCTTAAAGCTCTTAGAGTTATTCACATATTTGATTCAAATTTGAAACATAGATACTTAACTAAATTCCCAAATATGATCTAATTTTAATTATTTTTTTCTAGAGTCATGATTCTTTTACCGCTTCAAACTTTTCTTTGATGCGCCACGAGAATAGATAGGTTCACATTCCGTTTTCAATTTGAAATCTTTTTGGTCTCCTAGATTTTTTCGCATCTGCCACCGTTTTAGCGTTATTTGCAAAGGTATCAGAAAAATACTTTTTTTAACACACTTTAACACTCGATCGACATAGATCAATAGCACCAAAAGTGTTTTCGCTTAATTTATTGAAATGTTTTAATAATAATTTCTCGTCAGTGTTATTGTATTTTTTTCTGCACCGTTGATACCTTGCATTTCTCTTGCGTTTTATACGGTACAAGCTCCGAAGCAACACTAAAAGCTTCGTTTGGACTTCTTTTAAAGTCTCTAGTTCAGACGCAACTTCCAAAGTGATTGCGAAAAGCAATCCTTTGTGACTTTGCTAAAGAAATACAAATTTATATTTCTTGTATTATCTGTTCAATTTTTTAACTAATAATTCTATTCAAATACAAAAATGTGCTTCTATGTTAAAAAAGTGTGTGAACAAATTTTCACACGCGTGCTTGCATAATGTTCATATCCAAGATTTCACACAAAAACTATTACAACCACAATTTCACTCGTTTTCTCACTTTTAAAACTGCACTTGCAAGATTACATTTTCACCTTCAATTCTTCCCTTGTCACATTTTTCTGTTAATCAGCTGCATCTTCGCATAGACCTTCCTCACTTATGGCAAATGCACTTGCAAATCCTGAACTTTATAAAAATATTTCTTTTGTCTCATTGCAGGATCAAAGTACTTTATACGACTGGGACGAAAAAACCCAAGGATTAATACTGAGCGCCTTCTATTGGGGATACGTTTTAACCCATCTACCTGGAGGAATATTGGCAGAAAAGTTCGGAGGAAAATACTCTCTGGGTCTGGGGGTTTTATCCACTGCTCTATTTACCTTAATTACGCCTTGGGTTATTATATGGAGTGGCGGTAATTGGAAAGTTTTAGTAGCATTGAGAATCATTGAAGGACTTGGCGAAGTAAGTGTGAAAGCATTTTAAATCAGAGTCGCTAAATCTAGCTTTTCTAAAAATTTCCTTGCTTCATTTTACTCAGCTACTAATAATCAAATTTATGGCACGAGAGTGCAATGAAAAAGATTTACTGGCATAAACTGAGGATTTGATGCATTTTGGCTTATTGCCGGCAATGGAAACAGTACAATACAATTTAAACTTGGATAAACAATATTGCGCGGCGCATATAATTACTCACTCTGTAAATATAAAACTTTTATCTTACGAAGGCTTTGAACAAATCAAGCAATGTTTAGAGTCATGTTAATCTTGATATTTTTTAAGGCCTTGAATAGGGAATTTGGAAGAAAGAAAAAATGAAGTTTTATATATAAAATTTACATTTTTCAAAGTTAAATTCTTTAGGGAACCACATACCCCGCTTTAACAGCCCTTCTTGCTAAATGGGTGCCACTAAAGGAACGTGCAACGATCGGAAGTATTGTGTTTTCTGGTAGTCAATTTGGTGAGTAAGACGTTAATTATTATAGTCGAAATACTTATTTGAAATATAAATAAATGCAACGCGGCGGCAAATGCAAAAATGCAAATTTTTGCGACGTTCGGTATGCTTTCTAGTTGGACAAAAACAGGTTTTTGTATCTGAAAACTAAAAGTTTAAAGTCAAATCAATAGTAGTCTTCAAAAATCAACTTTTTTGTCCTGCAAAGAGAACTTTTCCGCTCTTGCATACAACTCATGTTGAAGCTCGAACTTCATAGAGGATTTAACACAAATTCTGCTTGAAAAATGACCCAAATCAGAGTTAGATTTTATTTATTGAAAATATCTAATTTTTTTTTCAATTCGACTGAATTGTAACTTCAAAATCATCCCTGGATTTTGAAATGAAGAGTTGTTCAAGAGAAAAAAATTATTATCGGAAAGCCAAAAAGTTTATTTTTTTATTCCAATCTGTAAATAAACGAGATACTCGAAAAATTCAATAACTTTTTTCGAAATATAGTGTCTACCTAAATGCATCTGGTGTTGAAATACAAAAAAAAATTATTGTCCGATGCAGAACATGTGGAACTTTAGCTAACTTTGCAATGTTTCATTTGATACCCTGTAGAAACTTTACCTGAAGCACGAAGATTTTGCATCGACGCACTAACCGATAAAGAATTGCATAAAATGATTGGAAATTTGTGCCTGTAACCGCTATTTTGTTGTTGTGTTTGGGCAAAATTTGTTTTGAAAAAGTGAAGCGTCTAGTTGAAACAATTGGAAATAATTGAAGTTTGCCACTAAATATCAATTTTTCAAAATTAATCTGTTCAATTTTAGGTACGATTCTGAGCAATGCTTTAAGTGGAGAACTAATCAGACGCACAAAGGATTGGGCTTCAGTGTTTTACTTCTTCGGAGCTTTAGCAATATTATGGTTCATTTTGTGGGTGCTTTTATGCTATTCGGATCCCAGCAGTCATCCATTTATCAGTGATAAAGAAAAGGAGTACTTGGAGAAAGAATTATGTAAGTTCGTCCAAACGAGTACTAATAATTCTTCAACGTTTGGAATCAAAAATTAAAGCTGAACGGTAAAAACAGTGTCCAAGCGCGGGTTTTTTCACCACATTTTTGTCATTCCGAAATTCCTTCCAGCTAATGTATCCAATGTTAAACTCGATGTTCCATGGAAATCGATCTTAACATCTGTTCCCATGTGGGCTTTGGTGATCACTCAGGTGGGTCACGATTGGGGCTTTTTCACAATGATCACCGATCTTCCCAAATACATGAAAGACGTCCTCAAGTTCAACGTGTCCCAGAATGGCACCTGGTCTTCAGTACCTTATATAGTCATGTTGCTCACCTCGATTATGTCTGGATGGTTCTGCGATTTTCTAGTCAGACGTAACATCATGAGCTTAACGTTTTCCCGCAAGTTCTTCACATCTGTTGGTAAATACTTCCTAGACAATCAACAACAGCGAACCCAACTTGAGCGTTTTCAGCTTCCATTGGACCAGCGGTTTTTATCGTGATAGCTTCCTATGCAGGTTGTGACCGAATGTTAGCGGTCTGGATGTTCACCATTGCAATGGCTTTCATGGGCTGTTACTACTGTGGGATGAAAGTGAATGCTCTGGATCTTAGTCCAAATTTCGCCGGCACTTTAATGGCCATCATCAATGGACTTGGTGCTACCAGCGGAATTGTTACGCCTTATTTAGCTGGCGCGCTTACAGAAGACGTAATAAAAATTTGAAGGATTCCTGATTAATATAATTGAAAATATGAACATTTCAGCACACTCTTGCTCAATGGCGTTTGGTGTTCTGGATCACTTTCGGTGTGTTCGGGGTGACTAATTTGGTTTACTTGCTGTTCGGGACGGGAAAGGAGCAACTGTGGAACAATCCAGAGTACAATGCGGAAAAACCGAAACAACCGTTTGAGGAAAATGGAAAAGCCAATATCGAAATGAAAACCAGCATGTAGCAGTATGTGTCATATAGTATGGAAATATTGTACATTATAATATTCCTAAGTTATTATTAAGTATGTTTCAGCAGTAAATAATAAAACGTTTTAAATATGCAGTTGTAGTGATTTTGCTCTGAAAGAGAACTCCAATACAAAATTCCAAAGTAATCCAATATAATAATCTAATAATAATAATCTTTCTGCTGGATTTAGAAGCCACTTTACGATAAAGCGTCAAACAGTTTAGTGAAAATCGCCTTAAATCCTAATTTTACAACATCATTTGACTGCACTGTCCTCTTTAATCTTTCAAACTAAATCAGGAAGCAATTTGAAATGTTCATTATCGTTAAAAGTCACTTAGCTGCAAATATGCAGAAAGCTTTAAAAAAATGTAGCAAAATCCTGACTTATGCCAGCTTCAGTCTCAAACTTTACAGTTTTTCGCAAATGCACTCCCTCCTTTAAAAATTCGCATCTTCAAAAGTGGCAATTGCAAATTTTACTAAGATACTTAACTCTAATAAGACTGAAAGTTTCATAAAATTGTCCCAGAATTCCGATTTTTTTCAGCTTACAAAACATCGGTCTCATAATGGTTGTTTTAAACTTTAAAAATTTGCATCTTCCAAACCAAAGCAGGTAGTATTTCTAAATTTTCGTTGTGTTTAGAAGACGCTTGAAGTCAAAGTACTGAAAGTTTTGTATCAAAGCAACGGCACTATTTTTTCCCAGCTTAGAACATATTAGTCTCAAACTTTATGGCGTTACCCTAATGCGCTGCCTTCTTTAAAAATTTCCACCTTTCAAACCAAAGCCAGTAGCACTGCGAAAATTTTACTATTTCTAGAAGATACTTGATGTTAAAAATGCGGAGAGTTTTATAAGAAAATACCAATGCCTTTATTTTTTTTGACTTAGTAAACATGGATCTCGAAATGGTTGTTTATATCCATCTGCGCTTTCTTCTTTTAAAATGCGCACCTTCCAAACCAGAGCAGGTAGCAGTTTAAAACTTTCGCTACCTTTCAAGAACACTTGACTCAAATGGCCATGAAAATTTTATCTCAAATCGAGTGCAAGCCTGGTTTTTGGGAGCTTAGAACTTATTAGGCCCAAACTTGATGGTGTTACCCAAATGCGCTCCTTTTTTTAAAAATTCGCATCCCTAAACTAAACCAAGTAGTAATGCGCAATTTTTACTATCTTTAGACGATACTTGGCTCTAAAAATGCTGAAAGTTTCATTGTTAATAAACACGACAGTAGATATCGGGACAATGAAACCCAGATCAATTTAGAGAAGATCATACTTAAGCTTATCGCGCGAAGTCAACGTTTAGACAGAAATTTGGTGAAACCAAGGGCGGATCCAGGGGGGAGTCATGGGGATCATGACCCCATTCAATTCTCTATCCAACGATGCCAAAACGAATTCTGTGGCTCAAATGGTTCTTAAGAACTCGAAAAAAGCAGCGTCATGTTCAAGTGGATTTTGCAACTCAAAAAAAACCACGCAAACCTAAAACTTCTTAAGTTCAAGCATTTTTTTAGAAAACTGTCAGCATTTCCTCATCGATGGTTTACTTTCTAAAAAGG
>NW_026018165.1:14929693-14966184 GCF_020466585.1 Dendroctonus ponderosae | reverse complement strand
CTGAATCGACTTTTCAATTCTCTATCCAACGATGCCAAAACGAATTCTGTGGCTCGAATGGTTCTTGAGAAACTTCGAATAAAGGCCATTCAGTTATCTCCGGAATTATGTAAAAATGAGCGTTCTTGCTCATTTTGCTTCCGAGAAACATGCAAAAAAACGACGATCATTTTTCTAATTTCATAGATAACAGAAGACTGTATTTTTTCTACATAACCCCCCGCCCTGACTTTAAAGCTGGATCCGCCCCTGCGTGAAACAGAATGTTAACTCCCAGATTTTTAAAAGAAGTTAGCTGGACATATGAATCTTCATCTTTTTGAAAAAAGGGTTGAGCCACTTACATACAATCTTTAGAAAATCAAAAGAGTGAGAATTGGGCCATGTGGCTTGATGAACCATCTTTCTCAAAAATCCTCACATTTTTGTTAATGTTTGTGAATAAGTTAAAGATAAGATTGGCATACGTTACCTAGGCGTAAGCCTAACGGATGAAGACGTGAATTTTGAACAATTCAAAAAAGAATTTAAAACACCAAATCAGTGAAAATTTCCAAATATTCTGCCTTTACATGACGCATTTTCGACCATCCGATTTCACTTTTTTTCACATTGTATGGAGAATTTCTTTAAAGCGATGTTCCTTTCGGTGGGGGTGCCATTTGAAATTTCAATGTGAAGGTAGTTGAAGGTTGCCTCTTAGAATTGCATTCAATATGAGGGAAAGCACAGTTTGTCTAGGTCGATTTTTTTTATTATTTCTTATTCTTCAAATTTGAAAGACATTTAAAGTGGTGATTTGCTCTTCAAACTGAATCGTGCCGCTTTTTTCTGAAAATCGCATTCAGTACTTTTTTAGATTTATTACATTCTTATGCAATCGTATTTTTATCCATATCAGCTAGGATTTTTTACTGGTAAGTACTTCTAAACGAATTAAATGGCTATTTTATCTTAAAAGCTTTGAAGTATTTGTATTAGGATAACCAGTTCTTTCAACCCCTCCATTATAGATAGAATGCGGCATGTGCTTATTATTCGTCTTACTAAACGCATAAACGTTTCGACGCTCGAATGGTAATAATGTTGTGATTTGCCATGAGCGAAACTTGAAAAGCATGTTAGAAATTATTATAATATTTTGCCTCGCCAGTATCCACTTAAATAATTACCGATAAGAGGAGTGTATTCAATTTATTAACAATTGATTTCTGCGGTTTCGATCCTAGCTAGAACTAAGTTCAAGTCGCAAAGTAACAACATGCCTGTTGGTTGGAGACTAACCATTTCAAAATGTAAGTAGAGATTTTTCTAAATTTTTTAGTGATGATAATTAAATTAGTTTTTCCATTGAAATTGCGTTAAAATATTTGTAGTTTATTCAGTCGGATAGACTTCTGTAAATATAATGCGATTACCTACTTTCTAGACTAAAATTTAATCATTTCTCTCTAGTAGAAGTGGATTATTGATAGATATTCTGTAGTTTCCTCAGGCATACAATCTACAATTTCGTAAAGGAATGTTCCATAATTTTAGATATAAGGACTCTGACGAATGTGCATTTCTTCATCGTCTGCAACATTCGCTTCCAATGCATATTTTCAACACAATGCTGTTACTTTTTCCCTTTCTAGGTTGTCCAATACCGCAAAGATACGTTCTGGCCATAATGGGTTTTCTTGCAGTTGTAAATGCATATGCAATGCGAGTGTCCCTGTCCATTGCCATAACGGAAATGGTGAAACCCTCGAATTCTTCCAGCGAGAATAATTACGAAGATCTTTGTGCTGTTGGCAAAACGAATAGTTCCCACAACAACGCCGTTAAGGTAAAGTGCCCGACACCAGAAAATTGTCTCGTTTTATTAGGACCAGTTTCATTCGGAAGATTCTTAAGATAAAAGAAAGGTTTTGGGTTACGGAATAAAGACAAGAGGTGACTTAAAAAATATAAATAAATAATCTCAATTCTCTCGCTCATTTTAAATGCAGCCAAACTACGGTTAGTTAAATAAACGTCCAAAAAAGCCTTTAGAGAACCTTCAGTCTTATGGCTAATAAACTATAAACAATTTTAGAACCCCGATATTTTGTACGATTGGGACGAGCCCACCCAGGGATGGATTCTCAGTGCGTTCTATTGGGGATATTTAATAACCCATCTACCCGGTGGGATTCTAGCCGCAAAATTTGGAGGAAAATACACGCTGGGATTAGGGATTCTATCAACTGGAATTTTCACCATTTTAACCCCATGGATTGTGATAATGACGCATGGSAATTGGAAGTGGATTGTTGCATTAAGGGTAGTTGAAGGACTAGGCGAGGTAGGAAGATTCTGAAGAGTTAATAAATCATTCCTTCCTTCCTTCCTTCCTAAATCCTAAATCAGAACCTTCAACGGTTTATTTGCTTGGCAGTTCAAACAAGCGAGAATTACGTTTCTGGATAAGCAAGTAAAGATATGTTTTCATCCATTAAACCACAGTGTTTGCATAGCACTTAGGATCTATTAATTCAATGCATGTTCAGTCTGAGTTGGGTAAATAACCACACGAGGAATTTATCAATGAGTGATTTTTTTCAATAATTCTGGGCATTGACTCAGATAATAATAATCGTCTGATTTGTTTTTCTCCTAAATCTTTTTTTTTTTGTTTCAGGGTACCACTTATCCAGCATTAAATACTATGCTCGCTCAATGGGTCCCAGTAGGGGAACGATCTAAAATAGGTTCTTTGGTATATGCTGGTGGTCAAATTGGTAAGAAAATGCCTCAGTTTATAATGCCGCGTAGAAACGTTGAAAACCGAGGTTTATTTGATAATTAGAGCTTTATTGAGAAATTTATTAGCTAAATGAAACACATAGAGGAAAACGTGTTCTAAAAATTTAATTAGAGTCTAGTATTTTTTATTATTTTTAATCTGGCTCTGGTTCTTTTTTTATTCAATATTTTTTAAGTTTGAGTCCGTTTGCTTATCATCATCTTGGAACTCTTTACTATCGGATTTTTTTGTTGAGTACTTATTTGCTGAAAAAGTACACATTTTTTTCATAAAATTCATAAATATTTGAATACTGTTAAATTCAGTTATCATTCAAGAATAACTATTTTTAAACGTAAAATTTTAAAACCATTTGAGAGACTTTTCGTAATTTTCTTTATTGATAATTTAGCAATTAATAATTTAATTAAGCATTTAATAAGCAATTAATAAATTAAGCAATAATAATTTATAGCCGCTTGTATTTTTGYCTTCAGATTGTACAAACAATTTGGTTTGTTTTTTAATGCAGGGTGTTTTACAATTCGRTTGTTRAGTTGTGTTTTACATCTCAAAATAATATTCATGCAAACGTAGGTCCGCAAACGCTTTATTTTCAAAATACAGTATATCAAAATTCGAAATTTTTACAAGTTTTCTCCTTATAGCTCCTGGAGATTTTCACATATTTGGTGCAAATTTGAGCTAATTTATTATGCCCTAAATTATTAGAAATACCAACTGAATGTTAAATTGAAAAGGGTGTTATTTTTTATAAGATTACGCTCGGTTTATTACCACAAACTTTTCTTTCGCCCGCCACTAAAATCTGAAAACTTTTTAGAGAATTTCTTGTTTTGCCTCTCACATTTTTTTCGTGTCTGTCAGCGTTTTTGACTTATTTGCAAAGGTACCAGAAAAAAATTAAACACTGAAAACTTCGTTTTATCGATAATTTTTTATCCCGTTTGTATTCTTGTTTTCAGATTGTACTGTTTGGTATGTTTTACATCTCAAAATGCAGAAAAAGCCCATAGGCCGAAAAAAAATTTCTCGTTTTTCTCCTACAGTTTTTCACATATTTGATTCGAATTTTATATAGCTAATTTATTATGCTCTACACTATTAAACATGCCAGCTGATTGTAAAATGAAAAAAAAATCACCGTGGAAAAATAAATAACCTCTTTTACCGCTCTGGCGGCTCCTTTTACCACCCCAAACGCGAATTGCTTGTTCAATTTAACACGTTTTCTACCTCTTTAATTTTTTCGCATTTGCCACCGTTTTCGAGTAATTTGCATAAGTACCAGAAAAAGTAATTTATTTTTCAACGATTTTTACCCTGCATTTTGAAACCAAAACGTTTGCTGTCCAATATTTACATTATTTTTTTTTGAGACGTAAAGCGCGATCCTAAAATAAATGCACTGCATTTTGAATCACCCTGTATAATATTTTAGTGGCCAGTTTCAGTGTGTTTTTCTATTTGGCCTGCTGAAAGTTTTCATTATTTCACGATAAAATTCTGAATATTTCTGATCCTGTACCCAAAATCCAAAACCATTAACATTTCCATAATTCGAATTTTTTTATCAATCATTTCAGTGATGCTTCAGTCGAGTTTTCCACTGGAATTTTTCAAAGCCTAATAAATCTCAATCAAATTTGCACAAAATTCGCCATAACTGTTACAGTAATAGTACAGCATTACATAGCAATAAATAGCAATTAAATTGAGTAGAAACCTACACAAATCGCTTAATTTAGGTACGATCGTTTGCAATCTCATCAGCGGCCAACTAATAACAGCGACTGAAGACTGGGCTTCTGTATTCTATCTCTTTGGAGGCCTGGGAATCGTTTGGTTCATATTTTTCCAATTATTGTGTTATTCCGAGCCGAAACACCATCCATTCATCAGCGACCGGGAAAAGCAATACCTTGAAAAGGAAATTCGTAAGATTTCACAAAAGACTTCTTGGGAAAAAACTGGACATTGTTATTGCAGAATGTGTTTCCGATAAAAGGCCGCCCATTCCCTGGAAGGCTCTAGCCAGTTCTGTTCCTTTATGGGCGCTGCTAGCAGCTCAGATCGGCCACGATTGGGGCTTCTATACCATGGTTTCTGATCTACCAAAGTATATGAAAGAAGTGCTCAGATTTGATGTGGCCACGAATGGGCTTTGGAATTCTATTCCATATGCTGCTATGTGGATCGTTTCCATATCAGGAGGCTGGATTTGTGATTGGTTGATTTCGCATCGTTACATGAGCATAACTGTTGCTAGAAGATTTTTCACCGCTTTTGGTAAGAGGTAATTAATAATTTTGTATTGAGGTAATTACTTTGTTTTCATGTAGGTACTTATTGTGTTTTAATTTTGATCACATTTGTTCATGCTGATAACTTATAAACTCTTCTCTTCTGCAATTTACATAGATTTTTACACTCACTTTGCAAAATGAAGAAATTAATGCAAGAATATTGTAAAAGTAAACTAAATTAATGTTTCTTCGGAATCTTAAAGGCTTCAACACGGGTTGTTATTCGGATTTTTTATTTTTTAGCTGCTGTTGGTCCTGCTATATTCATAATGGCAGCATCTTATGCGGAATGTAACACAACGTTGGCTGCTTGGATGTTTACCACCGCAATGGGATTTATGGGCACATTTTACTGCGGAATGAAAGTGAACGCATTGGATCTAAGCCCAAATTTTGCAGGAATTATTATGGCCATTACTAATGGAATTGGAGCGGGCGCTGGAATTATCACTCCTTACTTAACAGGGGCGCTAACAGGCGAGGTGAGTTTGAAAAAAATAATTAATTAAAGATTTTATACAAATTTTATCTTAGCATACGGTGATTGAATGGAGGACGGTGTTTTGGATAAGTTTTGTCATTTTTGCGGTGACCAGTGTTATATATTCCTTGTTTGGGAGCGGCGAAGAACAATGGTGGAATAATCCTGAGAAAATCGACAAGAACACCACCGTGATTAACTTGGACACAAAACAGTTTCAGAGGAAAGAGGATAGAAAAACCATAACGTCGTTGTAAATATAAAAACGTGAAAATCGCAATATTAAAGTCGGGAGTGTAGGCAGTAGGAAGAAATCGACATAATCTTCTTCCATTAACAAGCCCGTGAACTTTGCGTAACATGAGATTCAGAAGAATGAAAAATGAATGAAGAGTGATATAAATTATATTTAATGGTTTTTCTTTTGTAAGAGTCAGCTGTTTTTTATTGTGTAAAATTTGATTAAAGTTAAGTGGTTTTGATTTTATAAATCTAATAAAACTGCATTAGTTATTAAATAATAAAATATTAAGATACGGTAAGCTGCATTTGCAATTTTACTCTAAAATTTCTGAGTCTTATGCATGCGATTAAAAACAGATTAGAAGGAATTAGGACGTGCATTGGCAATCCATGCGTTTTGTGATTATTTAACAAATCAATCAACAACATTTAACAAATTCTGTCTTTTTCAAAGACAAAAATTTTTGAGGCGATATACCCAACAAGCAGTTTGTAAAAAAATAAATCGGCCTCAACAATATAAAATTATTTTTTGTTTGTTTCGTGCTAGGAATTTTCAGGGGCTAGGATCCGTCCCAATAATTGCATTTTTTCATTGTTTATTGCATTATTGGAGGATAGCACGTTAAAACGTTGCGTGTGATCGTGGCCAAACCATTTGAATTTCGGACTGTTTTTTCCAAATTTAAAAAATTGAACACTTTCTTTTTTACTAAACGATACGTGGTAGGGATTTTCAGAGGCGTTCGTAATTTAATAGCATTTAATGAACGCTTTATAACTCTATGGACCCTCAATTATTAGTAAAAAAAATACAGTATTTTGTTATCTATGAAATTATAAAAATGATCGTCGTTTTGTGCAAGGGTGGCTCAAGATTATTGCAAAATTTCATGTTTTCCGTCCCGTTTTGCATGTTTCTCAGAAGCAAACTGAGCAAGAACGCTCGTTTTTACATCATTCCAGAGATAACTAAATGGCCTTTATTCGAAGTTTCTCAAGAACCATTCGAGCCGAAAAATTTCATATTTTCCTTCCCGTTTCTGCTCATATCTCGGAGGCAAAATGAGCAAGAACGCTCATTTGTACATCATTCTAGAGAGAAGTAAATGGCCTTTTTAGAAAGTACACCATCGATAAGGAAATGCTGGCAGTTTCCTAAAAAAATGCTTGAATTTAAGAAGTTTTAGGTTTGCGTGGTTTTTTTTTTAGTTGCAAAATCCACATGAACATGACGCTGCTTTTTTCGAAGTTTCTCAAGAACCATTCGAGCCACATAATTCGTTTTGGCATCGTTGGATAGAGAATTGAATGGGGGGGTCATGACCCCCATGGATCCGCCCTTGTGTACCGATGCTCTTATATATGAGCATCTAATTTATTTAAAGATCAATAGTATCATTTCAGAAAGGTTAATGTTACCGATGATTATGTATCATCAATTAGAATAACTGCTTTTAAGATATTCAACCGATTATTGTTAACTTGCTTTATAACGATGGAAAATATCCTCCAAAAACCATTATTAAATAGTGATTTTGTTTATCATCTCTTAATCATCAACTTAATTTTACTTTTCTAATATGGAATATTTATCGTTTCAGTGTAAAAAATACCAATACATATAAATACAATGGCTTTGTCTGTATTTTTTAAGTCCCATAACTCTAAAAAGTCTAAAAGAAAATTGAGTATGGCGCCAAATTGAATGCTTGGTCGCTCAAGCCGCAAGAACGCTGCAAATAGAGTGGGAGGTCTATATAGTGAGACTCGTCCAGACTCGTCTTTATCTATGAGTCAGAGTGAGTAGTCTGTAGTCTGTGACATGTGACAGATGACAGGAGCTGAAGTGACAGAAGTCACAGAACATACATAGGGGGGATATTTTGTGACAGAAGTTTATTGTTGATAAGAAGAGAAAATAGTTTTTTTCATCGTAATCAGAGATAAGAGCAGTCTCTGTTGTAATAGCTCATTGTATTGTTTACTTCTGTTTGTTCCACATCACAACGATGTGAAAGGTCTATAAGTACATTCGTAACAATTTCGGAATTTGCCCCTCAAAAATGTCCACTTACGCAGCCAATATAGTTACAGAAAATGGTAAGTTACGGAAAATTAGCAAAAATAGAACGCGGGTAAGGAAATTTAACTTCTGGTTTAGGTGAGCAGTTTATCCCTGCGTCTCAAAGGCCAGATGGCACTTGGAGGAAACCCAGACGAGTGAAGGGGGGTTATGTGCCTCAAGAAGAGGTACCTCTGTATGAAAGCAAAGGAAAACAATTTACCACAAAGAAACAGGAACCTGTGGTGCTTTCAACCGGTCAGACTGCTCAAAGACCAATTCCGGGATTGTTTATTATCCAAGATGCTAAAGAGCAGAAAAGCCAAAAGAAGAAGTCCAAAAGCAGTAAGTAAAGCACTGGTGCTCATGTACTTTATCTCTAGCAGAGTTTGGCTTTTATCTTAATTTTCTTTTAAAATACACGTAAAATAAAGCAAATTTACTGAAAAAAATGCGGTTCCATCAATTTGCCAACAAACCTTTAAAAATAATGTCGTAAATAGTATGTAGTCTGTGAATAATGTTTAAACGACTTTGGATTTACCATTCAAACTGCGACTGCCCAGTTCTGTTTTCGGTTAAATCATGTTTTAAGAACGAAGGATGAGGGGAGAAAGCGAAACTCGATGAGACATGAAGTACTTAATTGGCAAAACTCGTTTTTGCTTATGAGCATTTGTTTTTTAGAAATTGATCAAATCAACAAGATTCTGGAGAGTGCAAGAATTTCGGATGGCCCTTCTGACCAAAAATCACCAAAAGTGATAGCTCCGAAGTCACCTCCAACGCAGACACCTGAAGCCACTGATCCTGCCAAAAAGCTGAAAAATCTCAAAAAGCGATTGCGCGAAGTTGAAGCTCTAGAAGAAAAAATAAAGAGCGGAGCCGTGGCTAAACCTGAGCCAGAACAGTTGTTAAAAATTAACAGAAAGAACGAGCTTCTATTTCAGATAAGAGATCTGGAAAAGCAAGTGCAATAGGCAGTGTGATGCAAAAGACATTTAAAACGTTTTATTCGTAATTGTTGAAACGGACTTTGTTATAGGATAGCTGGTACAAAGTAGGTATTCATTCAATGAAAATACTGCAACAAGGACGACATTTTTTGGTTTGCCAGTTCCAACATTTAAGTCAATAAATGAATTGGCTGTGAGTTTAAAAACTCCATTTCTGTTCGAATTATTTAAACTTCCTATTGAGTTGCGGTAAATACATCTGCGTAGCTTTATGCGTGGTATTGTTTGCTACCTATTTGTGGTAATAATCTATCATAGATATCCTAATGAACGATTGAAAACATTTTTATTTATGTATTATTATTAGTATTAACACTACCGTTTTATGGTGGTTTTTCAAACTTTCAACATATATCAATTAATAGTAGCGTCTATTCATAAACATGCCCTTTTGATATCGACAAATTAAATGGATCACTAAACCACACGCATTGTGATTCTCATGCAGAAATAAAGTGTATTTAAAAAGAAAACTTGGATTGATTACCAGAGTTTACATAACGTTCTTTCAAGATTTTCGCTACATTTAAATATGTGGACAAAATGGCGATTGTTTAGTACAGCTCGATTAACTCGTCTTTCAACAGAAGGATGTTCATCTGGGAATAGTTCTAAGTTGTTTTCAGATATTTGGCACCACATCTGTAATATCAAGTATAAGCACTTGGACCAACTGCTGTTTTCAGTCAAATAATTTACCAACCTGCGCGTAACTGAGAAAGAATATTTTGTCGCTCTTAAAGTTCCACAAAATCTCTTCTAGTCCAATATTGCTGGATGTTTTGTAAGCTTGGTAGCTTAGATCTAAGCCTATATTGTCTGCCATAGTTTCTCCAATTAACAGTACACTCTCAGTTTGATTTGCGTTAGACTCAAAACACTTGCTTTTCGACTGGTATTCGATGATATCTTCATTCGGCCACCACATCCTTATGACTCCGTTTGAATCTGCTTGTCTACCTAATGATATATTTTATTTCATTTACCAAGTTTTTTTAATGTTTAGGTACCTGTCGAGTCCAGCGAATGAGCTAATTCATGTCCTATTAGACTGCCCAGGGCGGCATAACTAAATATTCTGCAATTAAGGTAAAAGTTGGATGGTAAATAATGAAGTAATATTACCCTGGTTATTACCTTGGTCCATTTTCGAAGTAGAATGGCTCTTGGAGGATGCCCAAAGGGATGACTAAAATTACAGAAAAAAATCGTTTTTTGAATTGAAACGCTTCTAGAACTTACAGATTAGATTTTGTAATATGCTGTAATAAGCATTGACGTCAAATATATTAGAAGGCCACCTAGAAAAGTAAATTGGATGAATTTTTCCTCAAAGTTATTTACTTACAAGGGTACTATTTTGGATGTCTCTACTAGAAGCAAGTTCCTTTCAGCGATGAGTTGCTTCAGTTTTAAAATGTTCTTAAAGTGATTGCCCGTAATGGTTAACTGAAATGTTTTATAAGTTTATTTCAATTAAGCCACTCGAATTAGGCTGAATTTACCTTATTGTATAGCTTTTGCAGTTCCGTCCCATTATTCATCCACTCTGAATAGCCGATGACTGTTTGAATGCTTTGAATTTTATCAATTGCTAGCTCCCTGGTTTTTTCGCTTAACCATGTATTTGCTTTGAGTAAACTTACGTATTCTGATTTAACAGCTTCAGCTACCATCTTAACGGAGCGAACGGTGTCATTTTTTATGTACCAGTCTAAATATTTTGGTAGAATTGCGAAGCTGAAATATTCCATTGCTTTGTTGGTGCACTCGATTTCTTGTGGAAGATCGGACGGAATTCCCAAGATTGCTTTATCAATGGAAAAGTTGAGAGCCCTCAAATGAACAGACGTGTCTCTTGAGAATTCTTTGACTATGGTCCAAATTAAGTAATTGGCTAAAAATGGTCTAATTAATTTTTGCTGTGAATTACCAACAGTGGTGTTACCTACCTATGTTACCCCCACTAACGCGGTTCATAAACAACACGAGATTTTTTATATATTTGAAGTTTTTTATTACAACGGTGGCAGGTTTTCCGATTTTTCTGTCCATACCGCGGTAAAGCACTTCGACTGCTTTGGAAAAGTCGCATTTTAATTTTTTTGTGAAACGACCCAAAGTGTTCCTTTGCATTCCCGATTTCACGGACATCAGTTTGGCTAGTCGCCGTTCAAAGTCGACTATTTTTCTAACTTTGTCATCTAAATTTTGTATAATCCATGATGCGGGATATAATAATTTAATGCTCTCGAAGATCCACTTTTTGTAAGCGATTAGTTCCTTGCTGGATTCTAAGGGGTCCAAAAGGAGATTGCTCGGGAATACTAAATTACCAGGTTCCATCTAAAATTTCGCTTTTCCTAAAAATAGTTTAATCCAGCAAAGAGTCCTACTTACATACAGTACGTATTTATTAGTGTCTTTGTAGTCAATCCCAATATTAAACTTGATAATCGGGCTAAAGCCCAGTTTTCTGTTAATGGAAGCGACTTCCTCCAGCCAACTATACGAAGAACTATTATAACCGTTTTCCAAAATCGGCCAGCCTCTAAAGTGCTGTATCAACAATCTGAGTTCTTCCAAATGCTGGCCTTCCTGTTTCTTCGAATGTAAGCAGGCGTGATAAAAGACTTGCGATTTATGTAGCGATAAATTATCATCTTCGATCGGCGCTTCTAATATTCGTTGAATTTTCTTTTTAATCTCGTAAGATGCGGCAGTGAAATGATTCCAAGTAGCTTCTAGGTCTGGTTTTACTGTTTGCGCCCGCCATGAGGCACAAGAGTATTCATAAAAATTTGCACAAGGCAATAAAGGGCTTGGGTTAATCACAGTAAAATTTTCTGAAACTATGAGCATGTCAATAAATTCTGGAACATTTTCCTAGATTTATAACTCACCAATATTTTGCAAATTGCTCTTTAGGAAAAAGGGAATACTACAGCGCACTTCTACAAAGTAATAACCACTCAAAATAATTAACTTGAGGCAATTAATTGCACTTAACGACATCTCGAACTCAACGTTTTTAGTCCCTATTGCAAATTAGAATAGAGTTAATTTTAAGAGTTTAATAACCTTGCAGAACCGATAACTGTTTTGTAGATAATTCTCTTCATGTAGGTGGTTTTGTTGTATGCGCGTTTCACCACATTTTGGTGAATGAATTTTTGTTCCCACGCTGCTGCAGAACTAATTAATGGACGTGAATCTTTCTTTATCGTTTCTACTTTATTTATCAAAGAAATTCATTCAGTTTCAATACTAATCCGTAGTGATTAGCATAATGTAATATAATTAGTTTCTAATGAAACCTTATACTGAAGCCATAAAGTCTTAGTAACTTAACAAGTATATAACACTATTGAAAGATTTTACTTAGCCAATACAACTAGACAAACGCGACTTTAACAGTTGTTGAATAATTTTTTATTCATGTAGCTTATTAAATTCTAAATGAGATTATTCCCATCGGCTTTTCTTTTTTCTTGGTTGAGCGACTGGCGTATTTTCGGCGCTGGCTGTGAACTGGAACATGACAATATAATATTATGTAATACCTGTTGATTTTTTTGACTGTATTTTATAGGAATTCGCAACTTAGCATCGTTCCGCCTCTCTGAATTGTTTGATGTCAGCGTGATTGCAGTCTTAGCTTATAAAAAGAAAAAGTATCTTACTTGGTTAACGTATTGTGCTTTGAAAGCTTCCTTCATAGCGGAAAGTCGGTCGGTCGCCGGTCCTTTAGTGGAAGCAGGAGCGCTGGTAGATAAATTTCCCGACGAGCTGGCGACAAAACCTCTCATAGAACCCGCAGAAGTGTCTTTAAAACCTAATCCAATTCCTCCTACATTTGACGAATGCTGATCTTGTTTCTTAAACCTAGAGAAGAGAACAGAAAATTGTGATTCTGATTCGAGTAGTTTCGCAAGCAACTCAATCTAAGATAATCCACACTAATTATTAATAAATAATTAATACTTATTTATTAAACAAATAAGATAATGTTTTCATTCAAACCTTTGTTTTTTAAACCACGCGCTTTGTAGTGCTAAATCTAATATCTCGTGGGGAACTTCTTGCTTAGCAGCCTCCAGGTTCCTCACAATATGACCCGCGAATTCCTTGTCGCGACTTGTAAGCAACGTGTATGCTGTGCCCTGAGTGCCTAAATACAATTAAAAGTAGTGTGGATGTTTCAAGTTTAATACAGATTAATTAAGCTTTTAAACAACCTACAGAATAAGTGGTTTACTTGCCATTACCTACCTGCTCGTCCTGTTCTTCCGATTCTGTGCGTATGAGTATCGATATCTCGAGCTATGTCATAATTAACGACGGTGCGAACATGAGGAATATCCAAACCTCTTGCCGCAACATCAGTGGCAACCTTAAATAAATTTATATTTATTGCACAAATTTGTCACTTCACTGTCCCAAGACTAACCAATAAAGGTACTTCTTGCTTCTTGAAAGCGGTGATAACTTTGTTCCTTTCAGCTTGTTCCATGTCACCATGCAGTAGCAAACAATCGTATTCCTTGAGAAGCAAATCCTTTGCCACCTAAAATACAACATCCAAATGAAGAAAAAATTAATCGGTCACCAAAATATACAGATAAAAATATAGACACTGAAGTCATTCCTTACCTTTTCAGCATCGACTTTTTTCGTAACAAAAATCAAAACTGACCCAGCAGATAACATTTCCACTAGTTTCCTAAACAGCCAATCGCGCTTTGCGTCCTGGTTAGGTAGGAGCAGCACGTCCTGAGTTACATCTTCATTCGCTTGTCCAGCGATACCTTGCAAAAAAATTACGAAATTATTTATTTCCTTTAATATTTATTCGCGCTATAGCATTACCTTGCGATATTCTAATCGGGTCAGATAAGGCATCTTTGGCTAATCTGCAACATTAGATTTAAATCTTTTGAACATCCCTGAAAGTTTAATTAACCTTTCGATTTTCTTTTTGAAAGTGGCCGAAAACAATAAAGTTTGTCTGTCTGGGCGGACGTGGTTACATACAGACCGAACTTGTGGTTCGAACCCCAATTCGAACATTCGATCTGCTTCATCAAGTACTAAAAAGGTCACTCTTTGCAGATTCGTAGCTCCGATCTTTACATGGTCAATTATTCGTCCGGGAGTAGCAACTACGATCTCTGCACCTTCCTTTAAAGCCTACATCAGAAACCAATTTAATTCGGTCATTGTGATTATTTTGTGGTAGCAAACAAACTTTCAATATGTAAAAAATCTTACTTTACTTTGTTCCCATTTAGAACCACCTCCATAGGCACAAATAACTCGCAAGTCGTAAATTTTCGCAAATTTTTTGGCTTCTGTATATATTTGCAGCGCTAATTCTCTCGTTGGAGCCAATATGAGCGCTATGGGCCCTTCACCTTCGTCGACTGGCTTTTGAACGGACACATGCTTCAAAAGCGGCCATAAAAACGCTGCTGTTTTACCACTGCCTGAAACAAACCACGGTGTGCACTATTTGTCGATTTTCCAACGCTTTTTTCTTACCAGTTTGTGCGATTCCCAAGACATCCCTGCCCATCATTGCTGCTGGAACTGCTTGGGCTTGAATGGGAGTCGGCGATGAATATTCAGCCTTAATGATAGTTTTCAGCAATTTGTCGTCAAAGCCGAAATGAGCAAAAGAAGCGACGGGTTTTGGTACATCAGTGCCTTTTACTGTAAGGTCGTATGTGCCTCGAAGCTCCAGCACCTAAAATCGGTGTTATTTAGCGAAATTATAAACATTTGACCAGTTGATCGACCTTCTCATTTGACATCATTTTAATTTCAGGATGCTCAATATAAAAGTTCTTCTGAAAGGGTTTGTACTCGAATTGGGAGTGATCAATCGGCGGTAGAGGATCTATAATTCTCTTCTTATCTGGCGGTATTGGATTCCCATCCTCATCATATTCTAAAAAAAGATTGATAGTACTGATAAGCTAAAGAGCTGTTTGTATAAACATTTTACCTATTTCAATGCCGTCTTCTTCAACTGGTAAAAGTCCTGCGTTCGGGTTCTCCTCCATATATCGGTAATAAGATTCTTCGTTGTCTTCTTCTTCTAGATCATTCCTCACAGGTTGTTGTTGAGGAGGTTGCTGCGTTGGAACAACCTCTTTTTTCGTTTCTTTTTCAACCTGCAATAAAAATTTTGCAGTCTAATCAAACAATGATAATATAAAAGACTGTTTGGACGAAGAAAGCTTAGAAACACATAGGTATTCAGCAAGACGTTTCGCTTCCTAGATAGAGTGTTTATCTTAAGTTGGCAAATTGGGGTCAATTCATCACCTGTGCTTCTATACCAGCCATGAAAGCATCCAATGGATCATCCTCTTCCTCTTCCTGTCCTTGCTTTTTATCCATCTCTAATCTGGAGAAAGTGAAAAGTGTGGGAGAAACTATCAAAAACTATATCAGCGCAATACCTTGTTGGGCTGTCTGGGGCTGGAATATATGCTAGATCTGGCACTTGCTCCTCCTCATCGACATCGAAATATCTTCAAAAAAAATATAATTACAGCAACTACCTTATCCTAAATTACAAGCTGAACTCACTCGTCCTCTGTTACAGCTCGTTTTCTGCTTCCAGTGCCCCACGAAGCCGTTAGAGCGTTTTGACTGATTGAAGTCATTGTGGAGTAGCCCTGCTTGCTCAAACCAGAGCCAGGAACAGGAACGGCACTATTTCTAACCCCAGGAGCGATGTTGGTTGGCGGCGGTACAGCATTCAGTTTTTTTGGGCCTGTACTACCCCCTAAATTAGCAGGAGGGGGCACAGCGTTCATTTTCTTGCTATTAAAGCTCGAATAGTTGAAGCCGCTCATTGTTCGGTTGTTCGCTGATTTCGCTAAATTTAATCAATAGATTTCCTTATTAATAGCGTGGTATTTTTCGAATAAGCCCATAAATATGAGCCCGGATTCAATAGCAATTTGTTGACAGGAAATTTTATATTGTGTAGTGTTCATAACCTAAGATCCGATTTCTTTGAGATTTGACAGCGCAAATAGTGCCTGATTGGCAAGTTGCCCCGATTTTCTTGAAAGCTTGGAAAATAGGTCATTTTGAATTGCTCAAATGTTTTTATCAACTCTTTGTCATTTTATCAAGCAAATCTACTGAGTAAGATTAGTATTAAACTAATGTTTCATTTGCTCTTTTGGCATACTAATGACTAACTGTGGCTTAATATTTGTAAAACCAGAAAAAAATTGTAAAGTATGACAACGCAGCGATCACATATGTCGTTTTTGACAACCGTTTTTTGATGTTTTTATTACAAGATTTTCAGGGCGATTTACGGTGTGGTGTATGGAAGTAAATAAATATCGAAAACTGAATACCGTAGTATTGAATTGATATACTTGAATTACTGAGTTAATTAAGCGGATTTAAATGTGTAGATATATTGGGATATACAGGCAGTTGACCGCATATCATGAGCATTCTTACTTGGTTATATTTTTGTGCTTTCATCGGTGTTGTTTTAAGTGATGAAACAAGTCAGGTAATTGTGAAGTCATTGCATGAAAAGTTCGAGTTTTATTTATTTCCTTGTATTGATTCTGAAGACAAATCATGGTCGCAATTATGAGTTAGCTGAGGAATTCGATACCAGGCCTCTAGTTGTGGCCACTTTAGATGGGACTCTGGCTGCTCTGGATAAACACACTGGGGTAGTCAAATGGAGAATTAAAGACCGTAAGTTTACACTTTATTTAAAAGTATTCCTTTATTTCCTAGAAACCTGTTCAAAGCTAAGTTTTGGAGCCAAACTCATTTCGATATTTTGATATCCCAGCAACTATTGCTTCAATTTATGTTTTGTACGTTATTATTTTGAATGACCCAATTACAATGCTTTTTACTTCCTACACAGTATATATTGTATCATGAAATATCATTGTGAAAATAGAAAGGTTCTAAAGTTAACAGTTAACAGCTTAAATACTACTGATATGCGAACTTTTGTTGTTGAATTCTTATTTTAGTCGCTATATGCGTTATTTTAACATAATACTGTGTGCATAGTATAAATTTAAAGTTCGCTGTATGTGAAGAATAACCCAAACTACATTTTTAAACAAGCATTTTAGATGGAGAATAGTACCAAAGCCAGAACCAAAAGTCTGTCTTAAGAAACTAGTACTTTTTTTCTAAAATCTGTCCCTTTTGATACTAATCTGACGGCGTTTTTTATGTTTTTTTAAACTGCTATCAGTTTTTCGGACTACCATTGGAAAATCGCGCTGAAATCAAGCAGTTAATTAATGTGTATTTTTTTGTTGCAGATCCCATAGTGCAAGTTCCTTTGAATACAGCGGATGCATTGATTCCCATATTTCTCCCCGATCCCAGAGATGGTTCCCTTTACTTAATGGGGGACAGTAGGCAGCCATTGAAAAAGCTCCCTTTTAACATTCCCCAATTAGTCCATTCTTCTCCATGTAGAAGTACAGACGGAATTTTATATACTGGTAAATAACCATTAAAAATGAATATGCATTTGGTGATACAGAGACAGTTTGTTGGGGTTTTGAGGATATTTTAAAAGAAATGTGTTTTACCGAGAATTAGGCTCTATTTGTTTAAAACTGATGAGTTTTTCGGGCTTTTAGGCTGTCATGAAAAATAATTTCTGCCTTACAAAGCAAGCCGGAAAAACTCTTCAATTTCAAATGCGTTTTACTTCAGCTTTATCTATAAATAAACCATTTTCCTTATGGAGAATCTATAATGCTTTTGCCAATAATTTCAAAGGGTTTTTGTTTTAATTAATTATTTATTCTCCTTCATAGTGGGTCAAGTAATATTGATTGCAGCTAATAGTTTCTTAATGACTGTCTTTATCCCACTTATCAATAAATAATTTTCTGAAAGTCCTTGATAGTATAAATATAATTTGATAAATAACCGTGTATTTGACCACATGGATTAAGATAGGAAGTCAAGAGATTAACTGGAAAAATAAATTTGTTTGTCATTTTACCAAAATCTGTATTTTGTGCATGATTATGAGTATGAAATGCTCTTTATTTACAAACAAGTGTACAAACGTTCGGCTACATATTTTAAATAGTTTCTGAAATATTGTGAAAATGCTACAAAGACCACAATGCATCAACCATCTATGTATTTAATTATGGGAGGATTTCTTAGATTATTTAACACGAAACGGTAATAGTGTTATTTTCTGTTCGTTGATGATTTTTTGTAATACATTCTTATATGCACAAAAGGTGCAGGCTTGAAAGATAAAAACGTTTTTATATTTTTATAAAAATTCTCACTAACTGAGTCCGTGCATTAGATATTTTATAAATAACTTTATTGGCCCCCCATATTATTGACGCCACGCAAGGTAAAGTGGAGGCAAGAAAGCAAAATTCAAAGTAGGTATTTACTATTTTTTATACTTATTTACCTATTTACTATAGTTTTTATTTAACTTGCTTGGGACTATGTTCTCTTAAATTAACTTAAATCTCTGTTTCTTTCCACTCAAACTCTGCAATACATTTGAAAAATAGACAATTTTATAGCAATATATGAAAGCCACAATGGAATGCTTTCCGTTGTGATTGTGTGTTGTCTTTTGTGTTAAAGATGTAAGAATATAGGCTGAATCTGAGTCTGAATATTCCTCTCTATCTAATCCTTTTGTTCGTCTAGGCAAAAAGAAAGATACATGGTATAAATTAGACCCTAAGACCGGAAACAAAGAGCAGATATTGGGTTGGGGCGATAACAGTCCAACCTGTCCAGTCGAAGTAAATAATTTCGTTTATATCGGACGCACACAGTATAACATAATGATGGTAGATACTAATACACATAACAAAAAGTGGAATATTACGTTTTATGATTATACTGCTGCTGATATGCGAGTAGATGAATTTAGCAACTACGGTATGAAAACAATTTCGTGGACTTGAATGGATTTGTGTATGAAACAATCTATTTATTTATAGACTTAGTACATTTTGCATCCAGCTCGACGGGAAAACTGTTAACTTTGGACAGAAGAACAGGGCATTTGTTATGGGAAACCGATCTTGGCAGTCCAGTTATTGCGATGTATTTACTTTCGCTGGACGGGTTGATAAAAGTCCCATTTTCAAGCCTTTCCAATCATACGATTCATTATTTGGCGTCTGAAATTGGCGAACATAATGGATTAGTGGATAATCCTAATCACCTGAAATTGTAGTAAGTACATATAAAAAATTTCTAGAATTCGGTCTAGTGACAAGCGGATAAATTTGCGATTAACAAATAAGCTGCAGGCGAAAACGAACTTGAATCGCAGATTCTAAAAATAATGTTGTATAGCAACCTAAGAACATTTTACCGTATTCTAGTCCCACCCTATACATCGGTGAACATCATCATGGCCTTTACGCAATTCCATCTCTTGTGGATCAGAACGTTGTTACTATAACTGCTTCAGATGAGGGTCCGTTATTTCTAGAAGGAGCATCTCCTGATCCCCCTAAGTTATATGGTCAGCTCCCTATACCGGGTCGCGACTATGAATTACCGGCCGATGCTAAGCAGGACGCCAATTCTTATAGTTTGGCCGGCTTTCAAACCTATCTGGTCATATACACTGGCCATTACAATGTGCCAAATTATTCAAAAGCGGAATTTCTGGGCCCTAATAAACCCACTGGCCAGGTAAGGTGATTTTCTTAAACAGTAAACTGTTATATTTGTGAATCCTTTGGTTTTTTCCAGATGAAATTGATCACTGATGCCAGTAAATCTTCAATTGGAACCCAAACTGAAGATTTGCGTAGAAACAGTGAGGCGAAATTGGTTTTGGATGATCCCATCATTGACCAGTGGTCGATAAAATGGTATAAATTTGCAAAATCCTGGATCAATCAACAGGAGAACAAGGGGCTGAAGCTTTCCCTTATAATAATGACTGGTATCGTGTTTTCTATGTTTTGGTATCTCCTAATGCAGGCAAGTTGGTTTAATTGTTTTTTTTTTTCGGAAATAACGGGCTTGCTTTGTTGTAGGTTCGGGAGGTTCAAAACATGTCACAGAATAGTTCAAGGGGAAGTCACCAAAACGCATTTGGTAGGCATGGGCAAATTACCGCGCTTCCTGAAGAGTTGCCTGGTGGGGTGGTGAAAGTAGGGAAGATCTCCTTCCACCCCGATCAGTTACTGGGGAAAGGATGCGAAGGAACCTTTGTATATAGGTAGTGACTTTACCAAAGGAAAAATTTCCAAAATGATTCAGTTTTGTTTAGAGGCGAGTTCGACAATAGGAGAGTAGCCGTTAAGCGCCTGCTGCCCGAATGCTTTACCTTCGCCGATCGGGAAGTGGCATTGTTAAGGGAAAGCGACGCGCATCCTAACGTTATTAGGTAACAGGAACAGTTCCCCATCTATTTTGCCCTATGATTGTATTTTTGTCATAGGTATTACTGTATGGAACAGGACCGCATGTTCCGATATATTGCCTTAGAATTATGCCAGGCTACTCTTACTGAATATATGCGCGGTAATTGCGATACCACTGCGATATCCCCAATGGAAATTTTATATCAGGCTACTTCTGGATTAGCGCATTTGCATTCCTTGGACATAGGTAAAGTACCAACACTTTTTTGGCTTGCTTCTGTAATGGTTAACAACATGTTTTAGTCCATCGGGATATTAAGCCCCATAACGTGCTCATTTCGGTGCCAAATAATAGAGGAGAGGTGAAAGTGATGATATCTGATTTCGGCTTATGCAAGAAGTTGCAGTTTGGAAGAGACTCATTTTCCCGGAGATCCGGCGTTACAGGGACAGACGGGTGGATTGCCCCTGAAATGCTAACCGGCACGGGGAGAACAGTAGGATTTACTCAAACTAATTACGTTTCACAAATACAGTGGTTGCTCTTCAGACCGCAGCGGTGGATTTGTTCTCCCTTGGATGTCTTTACTACTACGTGCTTTCAAAGGGAGGTCATCCCTTTGGCGATGTTCTTCGTCGTCAAGCCAATATTTTAATGGGCGAGTATGATCTTGACGAATTAGAAGGGCCAGATTGGCAGAAAGAGTTGCTAAAGCCCCTCTTAGAAGCCCTGCTGTCGTGTGAGCCCGAAGCTAGACCCTCATGTAATGCTGTTTTAAAGCACCCAGTATTTTGGAACAGCCACACCATATTAGCGTTCCTGCAGGTGTGTAGTAGAAGTGGAATTCAAATTTTCATTAAACTCAAGAATGTATTATTATTTATAGGATGTCAGCGATCGAGTGGACAAGTCCGAAGTTGATGATGAAGTTTTACTATCCGTTGAGGAAGATTGCAAATCCATAGTCATGCAAGATTGGCGGGTGTACATTCACAAAGAGGTAGCAAAGGACTTAAAGAAATACCGGTCGTATCGAGGGGAAAGAGTTAGAGATCTGCTGCGAGCACTCAGAAATAAAGTAAGTTGCTTTCAAATGGAACTTTGACAGAGTTTATTAATGCTTGGGTATTTTTTAGAAGCATCATTTTCGAGAGTTGACCAAAGAAGCCCAGGATTATTTGGGCGACATTCCTGAGGCTTTTACCAGTTATTGGACCAGCAGATTTCCTTTACTTTTAGTACATGTGTACATCGCCATGCAATGTGTGGCGCATGAAGTCACATTTCAAAGTTACTATGATAAATCCTACAGATATTCAGTTAACCAGTTTAAATGCCAAGTTTTAAACTACGTCCGTTCAAACCCTGTACAATTGCCCTTAGACGTCAACTTGGATCATTTTGAGACCAGCTCAAGCCCCAAAAAAACGCAAAGTCGAAATTCAAGCCAAAAATCAGTAGAGTTAAGTGATATTTCTATTAATTTTACGGATAACACTAATCTAGATAGTACTTATGTAGCACCGCCTAGGAGGAGTGTTTTGTTGAAATCCCGGTCCAGGAAAAAGAAGACAGTTGATGAGCCTTTAAACTGGAATATTTCAGAACAGTAAAATTTCGCTTTATTTTTCAGGTGGTTAGTATCATCCGATGGTTCCACAGTGTTTTTATTGGTCGGATCTTCCAGTGAGTACGTTTGAAGTCGCTTAAAATTGCAAAATTTTGACATTTTTATTTAATATTGCATTGGCGTGTTTATGCTCCGGTTACGGTAAATGTTTTATAATAAGATTTAATTGACTAAGTACGTCTAACAAAGTGCGGTTCTCTTTTATTATTGTAGATGTGACCAAACAACTGATCTCAATTTTTTTGGATATTTTTCATTAGCCGACATCGAACGCATCTATATAACATCTGCCTAATAAAAGCTTTGCCGGATTATCGGTTTATCGGTAGAAAAGAATATAAATTCATTTTTACATGAACAGTCTTGAAATGCTGTATTTTACATGACAATGATTTCAGCTTGGTTGAAGAGGCTTAGAAAATGTATTTTTCAAGCCTTATTTTTGACGAGTAAAACTACACGTTTTTTTTTTAAGTTACGGTGTCTGAAACGTATGAAATAGATTTCCAAATGCACATGACAAATTTTACCGATGTGAATCTTTAAGTGCCTTGATATTAGTGATTTTATTAGCGAGATCGGATAGTAATGTCGTTAGTTTTAAATTATTTACACGATTTAATCGCTACCATTTTCATCTGGTGAGCACATTTTCACGACCGGATTGATTAAAGTCAATTGGTTTTTTCAAAGATCTAGGGATGGAAATTTGGCTACCATCAGGATTGCTGATAAGAATAAATTTTTCATTGCATTGTCTGAAGTTGTTAGTTCTCCTGACCAATAAGGACCGGAAAGATGAAATCTACGGAATTTACCAAGGTTTAATGCATTTGAATGAAGATTGCGTTGGAAGAAACTGTTGCGCTAATTCTATTGCGACACTGGAAAATATGACTCAAATGTGCCTTTTCTGGTATTTGGCTGGCAACTTGACACGAAATATCAGTAAAAAAAATCATTTTGTTAGTTATAAAACGAAGAACGTTCGTTTACGTACATATTTTTGCATTACTTTCCGATAGTCTTGTTATCATTAACGAATATACGCGGGACTGTTTGTGTATTTAACACTTAGATTGATACTTCTTGGAAGGCAAAAAATATTTTTCTAATATGGTAGAAATTCGAAATGTTTGAGATTAAGAATGGAATAAGGAACGGTTAATGTTTTATCTAATTTTAAGAAAATAGTTTGAATGTGAATTTGCGCTATTTCGGTGGCAAAACTATGGGCATTCCTTGGAACCTATTAGGTTTTATAATTTTCAGATATATCGTGAATATATATTTATACAGTGTCTCAAATGAAGTGTGCACCTTGATGGGTTTTTTGATTGTTATCGTGGCAAAAGCCGGTGAAAAACTAGTGGGATTGAAATAGTGCAACCAGACAAACGCAGCAAATGCTGATGCATGGTTTTCTTGAAAGATGTACAGGGTGTATCATTAAAAAAGAGTTTTATAATTTCACCAGTTGGCTACTTTCGCCGACGTCCTAATAAAGAAACTAACCAAGTGCGCACTTCTATGAACCACCCTGTATTTCTTTTAGAGTTATGGTAACAATTTTAGGAATTTGACACTTACTGTGATACGTATTTCTGTTATAAGCACTATTCTTACTACATGGTGTTTAAAAAAAACATTTTTTTTATTTCTGAGATAGTCTTTATTCAACATTCGCCCACACATGTTGTTCGATCCAATCCAGAAATGCCGACACTCTGGTGTATATTCCAGGCACGCTCGCCCCACAACCGTCTCCATAAGAAACGATTCCCACTATGTCGTAACCACCAGCTCGACTTTCTAACTGAAGGGGCGAGCCGGAATCTCCCTAAATCAAGTGTATTATTTAATCCATTAGATGGTTAAATAATTAGCTCTTTACCTGACAAGCGTCCTGCCTTGTGGATAAATTCGAGCTATTTGAAATTGCACAAATTTGCGATTCTACGATAACTTTTTTGGTGAATCGTTGTCTCGCCAGCACAGTGTCGTTGCATGTATTTATTGGAACGGCTTGCAACTTGGCAACTTGTAATAGTTTA
This sequence comes from Dendroctonus ponderosae, assembly GCF_020466585.1. Classification (NCBI taxonomy): domain Eukaryota; kingdom Metazoa; phylum Arthropoda; class Insecta; order Coleoptera; family Curculionidae; genus Dendroctonus; species Dendroctonus ponderosae. The sequence goes on along the minus strand of NW_026018165.1, from coordinate 14,942,198 downwards.
GATCGCGAGTTCGTATTGCTCGGGTCTGAAACATCCGAATTTTATAACTTAATGCATTCCCTCTAGTAATTTTATTATTTAACTTATAAATGAATAAAACTGTTTCCTTACTAACCAGTTAATCCCCATCCGGTTACGACCAATCCTAAGGGATCGTCGGGAGTTTGGTGCAGACATGCCGGATAAACGATTTTGGACATTTGAACGTCGTCGTGTAACTCGATTATTGCAATGTCGTTATGTTTTGAATTGTAGTTGTAATTTTCGTGAATAGTTATATTTTTTATATCTCTATCTTGGGCTGACTGGTTTGCGCTGCAAAAAATATTCAATATCAATATTGAGCTTCTTTGAAATCGAAGTTGGGAGGCTCATTTAGTTTAAGTAAAATTGTCTATTTTTATTAAATGTTACACGGCATTGTTTGTAAAAGGGCAAGCTATATAAAAACTCGCAATAAAATTTTATTGCCTAATAGATACTGGTTTTGCTAGTCTAAAGGTTTTATCTGATGGATTTTATTAATATTCGGTTCCATTTTTATTAATTGGTGCAATTGTCTACCTTATATCCACTACACCCACTCGAATTTTAACAGCATCATCAGTGCTACACCCTGGACAAATAAAGCAATGTGCTGCTGTTAAAAGGAATCGGGATGATATCAACGATGCCCCACATTTTGCAAAATCGATCTCGTCAAACCCCGTTTTGAATCCTATTGCTGCCTGTAACGTGCAAATAACGTGTTAAGATCACACACACATTCTCATTTCATTCACAATATCTACATGAAATGTTATGTGCATTTTTATGTTATTAAAATCTTCCTGTAGATCTACTACGCGTGTCTGTGATTGTGAAGTAATTTTTTTAATAGTGGTAAATCGTAGAAGTATCTTTATACTTACATACAAAAGCAATTTTCACTATAGAGATTTGTAAATTAAATCTATTTTGGGAATGATCAACCTTCAGATTCAGGTGCTTCGGATGTATTTATCCTTATTGATGCGGTTTGCAGAAACTCGATTTACTCATTTGCAATTCGACGCATATCATTATCTATTCAGAAGTATGAAGAAAGTTTTAGAAGGAAAATATCAAACTAAATCACATTAAAAAGGTGGGTACTTGATCTGTTATTGATAACGCGTAATTTTTTTACGGATAACCTGAAGAATCGCCACCAATTTTTTTTATAAGTAATTTACTTTTTTGTAGATAATATTTGTAGAAATAATGTGGCCATTTACATTCATTTATTAGTTCGGCATTAAATTCAAGATTTCAACTTTTATTTAAAAAATGCACTATACACTTTATAAAAGGTCAAACACATACCATGTGTGGAAACTCTCCAATTTGAGCATCTTCACCACCTAAGATGTTGTAGTTGAATTTGCGCCGTATGTTGTTATCTTTGTATATTTTCTCGCACACTAAAACATTGAAAAAATACCTAACAATTGACTACACATGAACTGGTGAACTTACTTTTTTCAGATATTCGCTTATTAACCGGTTTTTTCGTGGTATTAGGCGGGTTTTTGTCGTTCTTTACATCTATTCTGGCTTCCTCCGTCCAAATGATCGAAGAATCGAGGGTGGTTGCTTCTATTTGCGGGTGTCTGAATGTTAAATCTGGACAGCACACTACCTAAAGGGTGGAAAACATATTGAGGGATGGAACCGAAACGCTCCTTCAAGTAAAACTTGTTAATTTTAAGTCGCACCTCTTCTGTTCCAATGAAACTACACCGGAGGAGATCGTGGCGGAATTTTTCTCGTATTTGTTCCTTAGCCACCGCACAATCTCGAACTTTTTTGCAAATGCCCGGTAAACCCAGCTTTTGGCAACTATCCCCTTCTGCAATGTGAAATCCTTACTATTTACTGTTTTAATTAACATTTACGTTCTGCTGGCATTTTTTTTTAAATTTGTGGTCTTAATTGATTAACTTGAAAAAGCGTTTTGGATCTGAATTGTAAACAGAAGTTTTTAAATGTTTTGCATGTGTTGCACTCTTTTCTTGCGCAATTATTCCCGTCCTCAAATTTTTATATTTGTTTACTTGCTTGGATGTTTTTGTCAAGCACTTTAACTTCTTTGTTAAAATAATATAAATGGTTAAAATAGGGATCTGCAATGCCTGCCCGATTTGCTTCATTACGATTTTTAAATGTTTTAGCAAAAAAAATTTCTGACTTCTGTTGGTAAGCAGATCGATCCATTATTATGAAAAAAAGTGGATACTTTTCTTGCCCGTTTAGCGGCAGTTTTTCCATCAGGTCAGATTAATTTTGCAAAATTTTAGAGCTTTCAGATGTTTGCTGCCCACTACAGGGAATCAATTGATATTTTTTGTGTATTATTTACTGGATGTTCGGGTTAATGAATTATTGGTCACGTAATTTTGGATATATTTTGTTTCTACAAAGTATTTACTGATTTTAAGAAGTAGGAAATTTATTTGTTTTTAGGCTTACGAAAAGCGTGGTGGTTAATTTAAAATAAAATGTTTTATTTATTTAATTTTTAATTATTAAAAAAGCCCACTACCCCTGTTATTTCCAATTAATCTGCAACCGACAAGATAATTTTTTTATCAGTGGCATATAATTTTAATCTTGTTCTACACTCCGCGCACATATTTTTTTATATAAAAACGCTTCTGTATTTTTTTGCGCTACTATTGCCACATTCGGTAGCAAAGAGTGGTAGTTAATGGGAATCCTTGATGACTTTCGGAGAACTACTTAAATGTCCAATACAATTTTAATTGGTTTTCGATTATTCTGACGAATTTTTCTTCAATCCACTTCGACTAGCTTTCACTATGTAAAGAATTGTGTAGAATATTTGGATTCAGTTGTGATCAATGTATGAAGAAATGAATTGTGTTTTTACCATCTTTCGGCTCCTGGCAGATGCCGGACTGGATTGCGCACAGAAAATTAATCAAAGTGAGAGTTTTAACCACTGTAAACATCCCGCTAATTTGGCACATTTTTCAACCGGGTCCTTTTCCCGAAGGATGCACTTAAAGAGGAACTTAACAACACTTGTTCTCCGATTTATCTCAATAAACCCTCAATTTTGCGCTTCTCCATTATTTCGCACTGTACTCATTCTCGGTGTGGACACGTTACAACTATCTCGCGTTGCTATTATTAAAAACAATATTATTTATTTATAAATTGTTGATAAATCATACCAGTGTTGCTGTGTTCAGGGACTGATACAAACTGGTTACCATCTTTTGTTAATGAGCATTAAACAGTCATAACGTGACCTACTACAAATATCGACAGGCCGGAGAAATTCGTTTGAAATATTCAAAAGTAATGTTGTCGGCTATTCAATAAATGTTTAAGAAATCGTAGATTGCTTAATAGATTACGTAAAATGGCATTGAAGTTTAAAATTAATTAATTAATAAACACGGTGAATATCATAATTTATTCATGGTTTAAAGCAGTTTTAAAAGACGTTTCGCTTGCATTTGTGCCAGCCATTTGCAAGGCGGATGGTTGGGTGTCAAATTGGGATCTTCCAGGTTTTACTTCTTGTGTTTTGCTTAAATTAAGAAGCGTTTTTGAATGATTTTGCCGAGTATTTAAGAGGCAAAGTTATCAAAGCCTAGGGCCGGTTCCGGTTGGCAAAATCTTTTCGAGAAAGTTTTTAATGATTATTTTGTTAAATGTTTTAATCTATTTTAATGAAATTTGTAAGAATGGGTAAAATAATTATCAGACTTTTTTTCCGGCCCAGCGAGCAAGAAGCTGGTTTTTTTGCAAAAAATCTCTCATCTCATAATTTCTTGAGGCTCTCAACTTTGCACACAACGAGCTGGAAAAATTTTCTGAAATTCTGAAATTTTCAGGGTTATTATTCATTATAGTATATAAAAATATTTACATTCCTACAGCATTCCGATGTGGTGAGAAATATCAATAATCCACAATGGTTTAATAAAAAAAAATTKWCCAACTTTAATWCAAATTTCGCTCTAATTTTGCTGTACAATTTCTGTATTTTTGAGTAACTTTGMGCTTGCAATTGCTAGTKGTTCTATGGCCTGTTCGCACTATAAACGTTGGTAATTAAACTATAATTTACGTAAACCCATTATCCGTAGTTCCAAGATGTTCAAGCAATGTTGCTTTTGAAGATATCGTTCTGTTTTTCTTTTGAGACGGGGACTCCCCATTTTATTAGTGGTCGAGGTGTGCCCTGTACAAACGGCCGCAAAAAACTGCTGGTTTATGTAAAAGGGTCGGGTTTATTTGTGTTGTTAATTGACTATGCTCTTTTATCTACATAATTGCGTTCATGATATATAACTGATATAAATGAGAGCCCGTACAGGTCATTTTTAAAATTAGCAAACATGTGCCATGTAGTGGTGCGTATCTGTATAAGATTCCGGGAAACGACGTGGGAAAGTGTATTTTTTCGGAATTGGGATTTCCGTAAAAAATTAGAGGAAAAACCCTAGAAATCAGATAAATAAGAGGTTTTTGGGGCATTAAACAATTGAAATGTATTGCAAATTGTTCTACTTTGTGTTCTGAGAATTCTTAACTTAAAAAGCGCTGGAACTTTTTTGCTTTTTGAGCCATAGTAAAAATCCTGAGACTGAAACAGGGAGAATGAGATTCTAAAGAAGTGAAATATTGCGATTAGGAAATATTTATCTATTATTTAGGCAGTTTTGTGTGAAAATTGCCACTGTTTCTTAACTCAGGTTTCCCTCAGCCCCACATGAGCTGACATCAGCTTAGTCTAGACGATGGGAGTTTTCTATCAAAACTGCGAATATTTTCCTAAATGATTCTTCTTTCCTTGATAAATGTGTGACTTAATATTTTATCCAGTGATGTAAAAAACTCGCAAGGTCAATTTGTTCCTGAAATTTATGGAAACTGGCGGCATTATGTTTGAAACAATCATGTCTTTTTTTTTAAACAAATCCAGGTTCACTCAGAAATTCATCAATGAAAACATCGAAGCAACGAATGGATTAAATGATTTAAAAGCAGTGAAACGCTTGAAAAAAAATATGCAATGCGATTTTTTTTTAAATTGTAGGAAACGAGACGCTCTAGTCCGAATAGTACTTGAAATATGACCAAAAAAGTGGTATCATGTTTGAACCAATAGTCCAATTTTTCCAAAACCGCAAAGCAATAAAAATGATGTTGGAATTTCGGGTTAATGTGCCATTTAATTATCTATCCAGTCGTGTAGGAATGAACGCGCTGGTTCAAATTGTTCCAAAGGTGTGAGCAAAAAGGTGGCATCATGTTCAAAACTTTTCCGATGACTGTATCTTTGTTGACATTATTCTGATTAAAGAGTCTAAAGCAGAGTCTTAAATCGTATTGTTTTATCGACTTCAGCACGTCTCATGCTGAAGAATTATATTGATTTTTCAACTACTAATGAGAACGCCTTTTTCCCAAAGTTTCAAACTTTCTAAGCTCAAAGTCTTCTAAGACATCCGAACTCAGTTGCAGAGCGTCTGAAAATGTTATTTTCATTTAGATTTCATGAAAATTTGGCTGTTGAAACTGTTGCCAATTTTTTTAAAATGCCTCCAATATTTATGGATTTCTGGTCATTTTAATGATGGAAGCACCTTATACATAAATGTTTTCAAATCAGAGGCTAAAAATTGATTATTCCGACGGTAGAAGCACGTTGGTCGAAAAAGAAAACAAAGGCTGGTTCTAAACTGCTTAACTAAAATTATCAGTTCAACATTGTTGAAATGAGACATTTTTTCAGATTGCAGGTTTTTGGTCTCGGAGATTTTAAACTTTTTAAAATCCAATTTGATAAAAAGTTTTAGTTCGCTGGGACAGTTTTCCAGAAAAATGAGTTTTAACAAATTTCTGGACAATTACAGAGACAACAAAATGCATCTTTAAAGTTAATGATTTTGGACCATTTATGCCTTTGCCTGTAAAACAATAAGACGCAAAGGATACGACAAACAATAAACCGTCGCCCAATGTTTACAACTTTTAACTTCCTCACAGAAAGGTAATTATTTGTTGTTCTAATTCGCTGCTCTTTAAAATTTATCTAATGTTTAGTTCCATTTGTGACTGGTGTAATAAACTGGCTAAAAAATAGGATCCAAAGTCAAAAAAGCATCGAAACAATATTATCCTGTTCGCAAACATTTTCAAACGTTTATAAAAAGTGTGCGAAACTAAATATTTAGCGTTTCCAAACATAATTATGGAAAAAGTCGGAATACAACTACGAATGTTGAACATGAAGAGCGAGACTTAGAGGAGTTGAAAAAAGTTGCAATTATTAACACAGACAAAATCCTGTTTCCACTCACATACAAAATAAACAAATTGTTGTACAAAATAACTGTTGCTGTTGTAGTTGTGGTTGGTACAAAATTCTATACTTTTAGGGCAAACCTTTTACGAAGAAAAACGTTCTTTAAGGGCGTCCAGACTCTTAAATCTCTTTTTCGGTAATATTTATACTTTTTCTCCCCTTTAATCGCAGTATTTCAACCTCCCAGCAAGCGGGTTTTACAGTTAACATTGGGATGACTTTTCGAGACTCAAACCTCAGACTAAATGGAATCCGGTTTTTCTCGCGATATTTCAGATAAAAACCCTCATTTGACAACGTGGTGCCGCCTTCTCACTAAAACGTACAGAGCCGGAGTTTTTTCGTTAGTGTGTTATTCAATCCGCACAAGTTTGTGTCGGTAGCGGGCAGTTCTGGTGCGCGAATACGATCGCGCCAAACCAATTTAATTTTAATTTTCGTGTATGTTTTGACTGTATTTTAATTTTTGTTATGATATGAGAAAAAACTGCCTCAGCATGAATGCCAAAAGTGTCTTAATGGTGATTTGTTTACATGTTTTATTTATGAGAACCAAAGTATTTTGTTTCAACATCGAGGATCGGGATCCGAAAGTTAAAAAGGCCCCTGAAGGGCAGAAGAATGCATATTTTGGGTTTAGTGTTGCGCTTCATCAGACGATGGCGAATAGTGTTTCTACAGCCGATAATTGGTGAGTTTTTTCAAAGAAAAAGTTGCCAATTTTTATGTTTTTTTAGAGTTTTATTCAATTAAAACAATAGAGAAAAATGTCATTATCTTAAAGCGCGTTTCCGAAAAACCAAATGATTTATTGATGGAAATGGAGATTGAGTCTATTTCCAATAAAAACAATTTTCAAAATAAAGTATCTCATTTATATAACATTTTTTTAGAATTCGATTCCGTGACTGTAAGTCGATTTGCTCTATTTAGTCGAGAAACAAAAAAAACTAAATCAATTGTGACCACCGTGTACATTATTGTAATACGTTTTTGCATACTACAGGCACAGGATCAAAGCAAGCCGGTTTAATGGATTTTATCTTACTGAAAAATTAATCCGTTTGAAAATTTTGAAAAAGTTTTTTTATCTATTTCAAACTACTTATTGCGAAGTTGAATTGAATAAATTATCTGAAAAAAATGCAGTTCCATAATCGTTGTAGCGAATGTTGTATTTAAATATGTGGTAAAATCGAGCTAATTTATCTTCTGCGAAAAAACGAATTCTTCATGAATCTCGATTGCTTCAAGCCCTTCTACGTAATTCGGTTATAAACGATTGTTTCTCGCATCTACAACTAATATAGATGGTTGCATATTAATTTATGTAATTAATTTAACTAAGTAATACCTTTGTAAATTTTGTTTAATGAAATAAATCGAATAATAAAAATAATCCAATTTACGTTTCGACCATTTTTCATACAAAATTTAATTTGGCGAAAAAAATTATTTTGATTTTAATTTGTTATTTTTAAGTTTAAGTTAAGTTTATTACCAAAAAATCATCATTTTTTAACGTTTTTATATTAATTTTCAATTCCTTGATGAAATAATTCCCAAAATTAAATAAAAATTGCAACAGAAACTGGTGCGTTTTCTTCCTAACGTTTCGCAACTGCGAATGGCTTGCATCCTCAAACAAAACAACTAAGAATTTATGTCCACAATATTAATACAACTGTGTTAATAAAACACTTGAGGTGAGATGATATGAGCACAAAAATCAATAATAATAAATTGTCTTAAAAATTGTTTACATTCTTCTTGATCCTCTTCCAAGTATTTTATTATAACTAATAGTTTGATATAAATTAAATGAGGCTTAAATCAATTTAATAAACAACAAAACTTCTATATTTGCATATATTCATCATATTTATAAATGTTTCACAGAGAGTCGAAAATAAGGAACCGAAATGGATTTTTGAACATTTTTCAAATTTTCGTCGCTCACGAATGAATGAGAAATTCAATTGCTCTAAATATTCGATTCTTTTCCTAAGTGTTTTAAAAACTTGAGACTTATTTAGGTTTAGTTGTTTCTTGTAGAAAATGGCTTGCATTTTTAAAAATTTTGAGTTGATCACCGAGTTAGTTGTATTTCGAATTTTTCGAACATATTTTGCTTACAATTTCTTAATCTTGCAAGGTTTAAAATTATATTTAAGGAAGAATTACACCGACACCTGCTATCTTATCAGGAAGATAGTCAAAATTAAAATAAATAAAATACTCGGGTTGGTTTGCTTGTTCATGCTATAAAATTACTTTGTAGTCATTTTTGCACCGCTTCGTTAATCAGGTTTGGTTCTTAATTTTGAAATGTTCAATTGAGAATTCATCTTAAAAAGTTATATCCTGTTCGTTTTCCAAAGAACAAAAAATCACATTTGAAACACTTTTAAATTTTTTAGTTTAATCGAAGTGCATAAACTGAATTTTTATTTACTAATTTCACAAGATTGCAAATAATTGAATAAATTGCAAGGCACATAACACTGCTTCGGATTTATGGTTTTAATTAGCAATATAAAATATCCTTCGCCCGGTTCAACCAGTTTATTTTCTTGCATTTTCTCGTTCTGTTTTTATTCAGTTTATCTTTATTACATCTCGGCTCAGATGAGGCTGGGAAGCTCTCATTATCTTATTATAAATTGAAGGTAAGATTGCAAGGTGCTTATTAGTAAAATGGAAATGTTTGAATATACACACAAGTATTTGTACGTAATAATGAGAATTGAGATTTCCTGGAATTTCACTGACTTGCTTAAGTAAAGATGGTTTTATTCGCTTCATTACATATTTGCTTAGTTTGGTGTTTTAATTAACTGCAAATATTTTAACACAGCAACAAATGTTTAAATTTCCCACGGTTGCCATTAATAAAAGCGTTTGACAATGGGGCCAAATAAAAGGAAAAAATGTGGGATTAAACTGGGAAATTCCATATCGTCTGTATTTATTTTCACGGATTTTTGGTTTCACAATCATCAATTTGTTCTTCACTATGAAGCATGCTTTCTCAATACAATCTATTTGYCAATGACAATAAAACTGATCATTTCAGCTAATAAAAGCGCAATCTCTTGTACCTTTGAATGTAGCTTGCTCGAATTTGCATACAATTCAAATTACWGCAAAATACAATGCGGGCTTCAAAATATCCAAATGCTAATTTTATGATTAGCTGTTTCGATTTGAAGTTGCTGCTGTTGTCTGGTATTTATAGGATCTTACAATGGCATTAAATTAGGTAGATGACCATATAATCTGGGTAGTTGAATTTCTGTAAATTGTTCTTTTTTATTTCCTTTATATTTCTTATTATTTATTTCAAAGTATCAATCTAAAGCCCATTTTTCTTTTGTATTTGGGCATTGAAAGCGCGTAGCTGTAATTTCATGCTTTGTATGAAAGTTTCTGGTCTCAAAAACTCATGTTTTTAATGTTTCATRTTTTCAAYTATAGGATCACTCGAATTTTTTGCTCAATTTTCTACCACTAATAAGAATGTAAAGTGGAAAACACTGAAAAGCTGGGAAACTATGATCCATTTTAAAACGACGACTTTGTGATTTTTTTAAGTGTTGTTTCAGATACACGCTTTTGCTTTTTTAGGCATATAATTAATAACACCACAAGTTTTACAGTTTGCATGTAGGTACCTACCCACTATTAAATCTGAAATAAATTAATATAATAATAATAATAAAATTATTGTTTCCCTTTAAAATAGGTACTTTTAGTCCACTTGTTGATAGTGGCATTGAATATATAAATACCGGCCGAAAATAATCTTTAATATGGATCAGATCAACAGAAATTAGAGTTAAAAGCAGAAGCGTGATTAAACGCAAAGCTATTTTGAAAATTGAGTTCAATGGCTGCAATTTCTCCTATCGCGACTTTATGCCAGTCGGCAGTTAATTCTACTCAACCAATAAATGAACAAAAAACCCTACATAAGAACGACAAACCATAATTCTTAAATTAACGACTTTATCTTCGTGTTTCTTGTGCATGGGAGAGTGTTTGTGGCCAGTATTTTATCCTTATAGTGACACGACTATTAAAAGTCACCCAGGGATAGATTGATGATTTATACAGTGTTTTATTGCGTTTTTAGGTAAAAACAGCGCAAAATTAAAGTCCTCTGCTAGGTCAACACTCCCCATAAAACAATAGAGTTACTTAATACAAAACAGTCGTAAAAACCGCAGTGCCGAGCTCATTTCAGATCAACACATCATAATCCGAATGTTTAGACGAATAATAATCGTACACTTGGTATATATAATTAGCATGGCAAAATGCACAGAAAATTCTAAAAATATCTATAGATTGTGAACATTCTGCAATCGAGTAAAACACCAGGGCAAATTTAGATTGTTATTAATAGACCACTTATTTCTTTGCAAACCCTACGTTAAGTAGCCGGGCTGGGAACTACGGTTGAGTGAATAGATTTTTTTATTTGGCTTTTTGCCCCTGAAGCTGCTAAGTTCAAAAAGGTAGCATAATCAGAACATTCAGTGGCCGCTAAGACAAACTAGCGTATTTTCAGGTTGTTCTTTGTTTTAGTGAACTCAGAGATTTTTTTAATTAATTTTTCTTTGATCTTAACGAAAGTGGAGTTGGCATCGAATTTTTCACTTTAATCCAACGGTTTAATGAAACAATTTAATTTTCCATGGGTATTAAGTGGTAAATTATGGAAGTAAATTAACAGGCAGCTGAAGGATTTTGTTCCTTCAGCTTTAGTATGTTCCGCATGCCCTGAGGAATGATCATAAACTATCTCTACGTACATTTATTGTAGGAACTTAACTAGAAAATACCTTTTCAAAACGCCTCGATAATTAAAATGTTCCTTATAGAGGAAAGTAACGTTGAAACCTAATTATTCTGTTTGCAAGATGCTGAAATCTAACCAGTATGAGGTATTCTACAAACGGCATTCCACTACCGATGTATCTTGAATAATTATCATTACTGTATTTAAAATTGATTTAAAACGCATTGTCAGCGGTTACCAGGTGTTCATATTCATCTAGTAATTAAACTAGCCGGAATTCAACATGCATGTATTCACATGGGCGTTTCAGTACCAGATTTACCTGCTGTAGAAAGTACCATTTCAAAGAACTCGCTTTACAAGCTGAAAAACACAATACGGGAACGTGGGATGTTGGTAGACGCATAAAGAGACTAGGGGAGTGTTGGTTTACATGGTGTTAGATGAAAAGTTTTGAAGAATTCAGTGGGTTAAACAAGAGTTTTGCGCGAAATTGAACAGCCGTGTTTATTTATCTACTATAGTAAATCAAATAGACTTACTTTCGATGCGAAGCTGATTATAGAGCCGATAATAAGTCGSAAATATCTTTCAAAGCATAAATAGCTTACATAGTTTTTTTTTGATAATTGGTTGATATGTTTTATTACTTTCAGTTTATGCGATTARTTATTAAGCCGATCATTAGCTAATAAATATGTTGATATCGAAATATTGCTGGAAATGTGAGTTRACTATGGCAGAATTGAATAAAACGCGTAATAAACATATAAACTGCTCAACAAAATCACACCTKACTAATTTGGACCAATTTTGCCAAATTTTTTGTCTGTTTGAAGCCTTATTTAGTGCGATTTTTTTCGGTTAGCGCGTGGTTTTGCAAAAAAATTAGTGCGTCAGTTTCTASGGGGKGGGCAAGTGAAACAATGCAAAATTGGTGAAAGTTTCGCGTGTTCTCAGTGGGACAAAAATAGGATTTTTTGWCACAAGCATCTCGAWAAGCGTTTTTTTATTTTTTCAAATTTAGGGTTTATTTTGAAGCCAAAACTTGACAGCAGACTTGTGAAGATAATAATTMAATATAYCGGGTTGCATGAATGAACRAAACATTTCAAAGAAAACTTCCCTTAGTTGAAAATCTTCCAGAATCACAAATTTCGGGGGCAATTCTGCACATTTGGGTAGTTTTTTGTGCAACCKTGTATACCGAATTTTCATACTAAATCGTCTGTGAAACTCGGACCATGACCAGAAAAGTTATCGCTGCGAAGCCATAAAGTTGAGAGACCACCCTGTAGATAGAACAGATGGCCGAAAAATAACAAAAAAGTTTT
>NW_026018165.1:14819474-14928694 GCF_020466585.1 Dendroctonus ponderosae | reverse complement strand
ACTTTTTGATAAATAATTCGTTCTTATTGCGAAATAGGAGCACTATTTATCAATCTGTAATAAAAGACGTGAGGAAATTCTATCTTTTTTAAAGAAAAAAATTTTTCAGGCGAAATACCCAAAAAGAAGTTTGTAAAAAACATTCATTTTGTTGAGCAGTTTACATAAATTGAAGTGAAAACTGAGAGTGGCGCAAAACAAATTGGAAATTGATAAAAAATCGAGACATTGTGTAGATCGACCACTGTAAGTGATAAGGTGATGATAATACGTGATATCATCAAAATGATTTGCAACTGTTCGAAATTGAAAGTTGGATAACTTTCGGCAGTTTTTCTGCATTTAGGAAATTTACATTTCGTCTGAAGTATAAATGGAAGTTTGTAAAAGTGCTTGAGTAGAAGTCTACAGAGAGTGTTTCTTACGTTGTTCTTACAGAGCAGAAGAGTAAGACACGTTTTATCGAACTTTAAGGGAGAAAGAATGTAGAAGATATTTATAATGAGGATTCTGTTGCTCAGAATTTTGCCCGTTCGCATAACCATTCAAACATAACGTATCTTCATCTGAAAAAATCACGCTTTTTACTAAATTATTATGTGGATTGTACATATTTTGCATGCTTTCGCAAAACTCATTTGGGGTATCTAAATCATCTTCAAATAACTCTTGCACTGGAATAACTTTGTAAGGATGACACTTGTGCTTTCGAACTATTCGGTGTTCAACAGATTCCCTCATGGGTAAATTGGCCCCAATCTGCCAAAGTTTGGTGCATAGATTTTCTTGCAAATAGAGTAAAGCTTCAAGCTGTTCATTTCCATCTCAAGCAGAAGCCAGTTTTGGGCAAATCTTTTACATGACCAAATTCAATTCAATAATTCAGCTGCTTCTATTGGGGTACGTGTTCGATCTTTTTCTCGTTCCCTTACATCACCATTTCGAAAACCGCAAATGAAAAAATTCAGAAAACTGCATTTAAAGATAAAAGTTCAAATTTTCGAGCTTTTCTCCCAAAAACACTGTTGAATCCTTCTGGGACTCACTGTATTTTATACTGTCTTCCCACCTACTAATACATAATGGTTTGTACTATCAGTCCAACTGAATGATTCCTACTCAAATTGCAAAAAAATGAGACAATAGCCAGACAGGGCCAATCCCTTCTGACTAAACAGTTGTTGCAAGTCTGATTCTGAATGAAACTCGTCGATTTCATTCATGCAGTAGAAGAACGGCCTGCAAATTTTACGCAAGTTCAAGGCAGGAACGTCGGGTCAGATAGTCAACTGTTTTGGAGCACGTCATTAACATACAATCAAACAGTGCGTAGACGTAATAAGTTTATGCGGACGACCGGACGTTGTCTGCAGCTGTATCTCTTTCGGTTTTGGTCCATCTCCTGCGGCAGCCGATTTATTTAATGGCGAAGTGGATGGCGAAAAACAATGGAAAAATGTAATGCAGCAGGCGCATAGCGGATCTTTGACTTGATAGTGCTTGCTTTAAACAGCAAGAACTAATGCGTTTTCGGGCATCTGCTTTGATTTATGCTGGCTGAAGAGTAATGGTGTACCTACTTAATAAATCAAGCTAGACCCGTGCCATATGGGGATTTGGAAATTGATTTTGTATTGAAGTATTTAACAGTTAAAATTAATTGAAGTCATGGTGGTATTTGTAGTGGGGCACAGCCAAGTACTGCTATAAATAGTGCTTGATGGGTTTGAATTGTAGCCACAACATGTGTATTTAGAGTTCAAATTCTGTTAAAAAAATTCGCTTCGAGTTCCCAATTAGCGATAAATTTCCATCAACTTATTTTCCTTCATTTTTTTTGGAAATAACGTGGCAACAAAGGCTGGTCTATCTAGTAGAACCACCGTAAAAGTACGTCGGTGTAAAGTCGTAGGCGCGTGCACAAAGGCCATTATATGCATCTGCAGATACTTGATGCATTTTAACGCCCTTCCAGAAGTTTTTTCGTGTCTGTCAGTATCACGCCCTCGAGATAAAGTTATACGTTTCAGAGTGGTACTTTCTGATGCAAAGTGTAGGAAGCAACCACGATCAATAGAAAACAATGTTGGAAGAAAATCACACTTTTTAGGATATACTTAGGTACTCTTGTTGCTCATAAAATTTGTTTTTTAATCGCAAAATTATAGCGAACACGATGTGTAAAGATGATGAAAAATTTACATTTGCGGTCACAAGGCAGGGATGAAAATAGGTAGGGAACATACTGAGATTAGTAGAAAAATATTAAAGAAATTAAAGCAATTACTTGAGAATTGACGACAGAATGCCCAAACATTTTATACAGGGTGATTCAAACGCGTTCTGGCAAACTTTGGAAGGTGATTGCTGCCATTTCAAAATTAAATTTTTTTTTTGGTTCATACATGTTTAATATTATTGGAGAATTTTTTTTTAAAACAAAACGTTATTTATTCTTTCATTGATTGTTCAATTCCAAATAAAAATCCTCWCTGTAGTTTTCTTCGTACAACGYGCGTGTTAGATTCCTCAGGTGCATCAATACGACTTTAAATTTKTAACTCAAAAAAGATGCATTGTACGAGTGAAACTCTACAGAACTTTTTTGCTGGAAATTGAACAAGCAATGAATATACATGGGCAAAATACTTTTTTYCATAAATTAGTAGCGACTCATTATTTTATATGCAAAATATTGAAAGTCATTTCGGCGCCTGCCGCTACAAGCTTTGAATATTTGCTTAAAATTGTTACATTTCAAGCGGTTTCGGATACTTATATGAATATATTTGAATTTATTTTTAGTGTCTATTTTCAACAACAGGATTCTTATTTATTAGCACTTTTCATCTTTAAATAATGGCAGCAATCACCTCCTAAAGTCTGAGCACTTTTTCAACAACGCTGTTCAAAAATATCTATTTAGTCTCCTTTATGAACGTTTTATATTACAGGTTTAATATTTCCAGAGCTCCAAGTTAAATTACTTTAATTCATTTGGCTCACTGAAAAGAGAAAAAACAACATGAATTCGATAGTTCCAAGTTTCCTACATTGATGAGAAACTAGTAAAGCAGGGTGAAAGAGTCGCTGTTAAATTTTCAACTAGTACTTTGTTTTATTCCATTATTATTTAGCTTTAAGTATTATCTTTTATTTTACTGTTCTTTTATGTTTGAATTTATAACAGGAGGAATTAGTATCCAGGTATATTGTTTAAGACTGAAAAGTAAATAAATTTATTCAAAATTCAAACTTCAGTCGATAAATTAAACTAAAATTAGTGAGCGTTCAATCAGTTTAATAGTTGCAGAGTAAAATAAAAAACATTCATTTAGGACCAATTATATGCAGTGGAACTTAATTTGTTTTTAAATAGTTTTAAAAGTATAAAAAAATGTATCAAAGTTGTTAATTAAGATTATATTAACATGTTAGTGGTTATTGTATCAAATATGAAATAAATATTATTTTTATTACTATTTCACGCCTTTAAAAATTGTACAAATTGTACCCTCTTCACATTTTAGCGTTTAAAACGGATCGATTTTTCTTTACTATTAACTGGTTAAAGTTCTTTGATTTTACGAACCATCAAAGATAAATGGGTTTCTTAGTCGCAATAGTCTTGAATAAGCTGCCACTAGCTGGCCGAAGAAAGTCTTAACTTGCTTATGCGTTGACGGTTATCATTCGGATGATTTAAGAGTTGTTTTAATAAGACACGTTTTTCAGTGCTAGAAAATGAAGAATTTGCAAAAAGTGGRGATCTGAAAGTAACAGGAATGAACGAAGTTTTATCTGCATAAAATGTCGATATTGGTTTAATTATTGATTCATTAGTTGTTAATTTTCATTTAGRGGCTTTYATGCAAATAGTTTCATTTAAAGGCAGATTACTTGASAAACAGAAATTAATTTTATTTCATMCATTTACTCGTTTTAATAATCGATATTTGTTTAATTAGTTATTTTTGCTTCATTTTATTAGTTGATAAAAGGCTTTCAGGCAGGRCACTAATGGACGAGRTTTTCACATCCAGAAAATGGTGRCGTCGATTTGKAAGTTTATAATCASAAAACATTTTTYACTGAARAACTATTTTGAACCGGAATTKGTTTGAAACTCAACTCCATTTGAATGGCAAATCATCTGCTATTATTTCAGGGAAAAATATGTTTGATAAACGCACATGTCAACGATTTTTTTCCTACTCGAAGTTAAAAAATCTTGAAAATGGCTCAACAAGAAAGTTTTTGTTTTTTGAARCAAGACTAATTTTCTTTGATCTCAAATTGGCTGCAAATCGTTGTGTAAATCGACTAACGTAACAAAACAGCGGTCGCCCGAAARTTCTTGTTTGATTTAATCTGTTGAATCATTGGCTGTTAATTATACAATATAATAACAATACAATATCAAAATCATTCAGGTTGAGCAATGGCAATSGAATTAAATTTTATTCGATGTGTGGATTAGGATCATTTATTTGCTGTTCTTCCGKATACTTATCTTTCATCGGCCCAAATAATGTAGTTAATTCTGGTCTATTCAAGCAACTGCAGACGTTGATGGCTTATTTTTTCAACGGTGCGCTATCTCTTTGTCAGTCAGATTTATTATCTTACGTGAACACTAAAAGCTTGAAATAGTGTTACATAAAATGACTATATTGGTTAGGTTGTAATACCGTCTTTGGGCCGTCGAAGAAATTTGTTAGATTTATCCATTTTCCTTGAAACATTTTTGACTATCTTTCCGATGGCAAACTTGGAACTTTTCCCTCTTTAAAATCTAGTGTTCAACAGTGGTTTTATGGTAGATTTCCAATGCCCAAATAAAGAATGGGTCACGCTGACTCCCTCAAAAGGCCGCTATTTAAAAAGAACGAAATCGCGCTACCATCGCGGTCATTTCTGCTGCTTATCTGTCGGGTACTTCTTCAACCTACGTCTTTCGTTGCATCTCGTCGATAAATCTACACGTATCCCGGGAAAAGGTGAACGTTTACTTCCGTAAACAACCGTAGTAACTGTTTCGAAACCATTGCGGTGACGTTGCTCCATCATCAAAGCAAAGCTGTTCCTGCATCTCGTGCTTCAGACGATAACGCACAATGGAACGTGAAAAGATGCTGAACGATGTTGTCACTTTTTCCGGGAAAGTTTCATCGCACCATCATCCTTTGAGCTCAGTTGGCTTAAAGCAGGCAGATTTAGTAGTTGATAGTGGGTAAATAATTCTCGTCGGAATAACTTTCCCTGTTTGGTTTAGGATATAATGAAGGATTGTGGTGGATGATGAGCAAGCAGACCTTCGGATCGTTTCTGCAGTCTTCGACTCTTCGGCCCAGCATCGTTAATATTCCCGTCCGGGAATAACAAGATTCATGTTGTCGATATACTGTTTCATTAAAATGCAGCCTCTTATCCGACCTTGTTGGCCCCTGTACCAATTAAGTTAAATCGTTCCATAAAAGGCGTAGGTTAGGTCCGAGAAAAATATCCAGCTTTTCTTATTCCGCGCTGCCTCTTCTACATAACTGTGCCTTTAATTGGGTACTTTGTTCCGAGCTGTCATTTGTTTTTATCGGACCGGACTACTTGATTTATTCTAATTGGTAAATCAGTATGCAAAACAACTGAATGCCGTTCGATTCGCGGTCGCTTTGCCCATTATCGATTTAAGTGCTTTTCGATATTCAATCGAATCGGCTTTCGGGTCGTTTTGGCCTTATTTGTAACCTTATTAAATGCTTTCCTGGCAGTTTTACGCAGAACGCTGCGGTTATCATGGTACACCAGCTAATTGGCTTCTGGGGTTAAGACATGGGTGCAAATTGATCGCTTTACCTAATGGCCAATTGTTCAAATAAAGTACCGCATGTTTCAGCTCTTAATTTTCTAAGTTCTAACTCAGTACCTTCATTTTTCAATTTTTTTTGGGGGCGGCAGCCCTTTTTAACTGTTGTTGTTTTTTCTTCATAAAGTTTTAATCATTTATCCGATTATAGTAAATGTCGGCATTCAAACACTTAAGGATTTTTCCTTAAGGTTTAATCACCCAGCCTCTTTGGAAGTGTGTAAAAGAATCCCGTTCAACTAACAGGCTGCGGTTAATACACTAGTTCCTCGATGTCAAAAATGTATTTAGGCTGATAGAATGCACTTTGAGGAATTATTGTAATTTTTATATTAGTTTGTAGTAAATGTTATGCACTTGCAGTAGTTGTTATTAAATTTTTGTTTGAAATTTTTACAATTTTGTCATAGCACGAAAGACACTTGGAGTTGAGGTACAGACTTTGAGTTGGAGAAAGACCCATTGGGTTTCCATCGCTTGTTGGAAATTTACGTGACTACATTGTCCCGAATTTCATTGAATATCTCGGAAATGAAATAGAATGTGAAACAGCAACAAGAGACAAAAACGTTTCCCAATTAATCGGTGAATAGCACTGTGGATCCGTTTTATTGAAGTTATTTTTGTTGTTCAAGTTTTGATACAAAATAAAGAGAGGGTGGCCGACAAAATCCATTTCGAAATAGATTGGGGGGCTAAAACTTAAGAAGTATTTGCAAGATAATTAGAAGTGTTTACATGCCGAATTTCACTAGAATCGAATGCAGGTTCAAAACTTGTGAAGAAAAAAACAAGCAAAAAAGTCTACGTTTTGTATTTCTGAAACGATGCTGTTTGGGAATTTTTTATATCATGTAGGGACATTGTTCTAACCGGTTCTTTTGATCCCCGAAGTCATCAAGATTAAACTTAAATCACCCTGTATACATCGATTGCATTGGCATTTTTGTTAACGTCTAGGACGTACACCATATGCAGTCGTATGTACGTTCAAATGACGTGATTTTAACGTACTTCACCACGTCTTTTTAACGTAATTGTCTGGGAGGAGATGGAAGGTGTAGAACAGGTTTATTGTGGAGAGTGAGGGAGATTTAGGCATAAATTTCCATTAAAAGATCTCTGGTATTTAAGCTTAACAGTTGCTAGCTATTCATTAATTATATATTATTGAATTATAATCACACATAATTACGAATCTTGTTTCATTTAATATTTTATGCAGTGTGCTCACACAATTCTATATTAATTTTCCAAATGTGGAAAACTTCAACAGCGTTTCGAGGCACTTTATGGCAAATTATCTTCGTTATTTCATTAATATTCTTCGGCACTTGTCATAAATCGTTTCACACTTTAAGCGTAAACATATCTCTTCTAAAAAGCATCACAATTCTCTCCAATAGAAGGGGGCCCAGGGCGATTAGATTAAAATCCACCTAAACCCTCCATTAACAAGTAATAAACACCGAGGCTATCAATAGCCTTTTACACCCTGCATTCTTCCATGTGCAATTTGATACCTACATTACCGGCTTGGTGTGGCCTGGTCAGCACTTTTCTCCTCTTAAACAAAAAATAAATAAAAAGTACAAAATTCCTTGTATACTCACGAGCTGGTCGAACTTTTGTCGCGTTTATGTGTCATGATTTATYTGCAAAATGTTAACTATTGCTTTATKTTTTTTCTGCACATAATTATTCGTTAATCATAAGTGCSTTAATATGTTTTATTTATTTATTTATTTTTCTGTCAATTATTTCAATTATCAKGGAAAATATCCAAATATCGATAYTGTTGGTAGTGTGTGTGCGTGGTTGAAGATGGGCGTGGTTGCAATCAAAGAARCCTTTTGTTAGCGTCAGTATCTTTGAAAATTTTATTTGTGGCATATTTCAGAATAGTTTCAATTCCTCTTTGGGAAAAAAAATCTTTGAGTTTTTCTCGGTAAGTGTCGGACAAAATACAGCCTCAACCTCTTCTCAACATTTTTTCTCACATCAAAATCTTAATTCAGATAAAGAAATAAAAATGCACAGAAGCCTTTCTTTGAGAAACGAAGTTAACAAAGGTCAGATAAAAAAGTGGAAAAGGACGAAGATAAAGAGGAAAAGCTGTGTTGCATGTGAAACATAACAGTTCGAAAAATCAAGTGAGATGTCGGAGCAAGATTTTTATATGCAAATGAGAAATGCTCTTGAATTAAATTTTAAAACGATGTAAATGGGATGTAAGTGGAATGTAGCGGATAAATGACATGGAATAATTACTATTTTTAAATTGAGTATTATAACGGAATGTTCGTTCGAACTCGAAAAAATGTTAGATTTTCTAGACCAGGATCTCTCGATGTCTGGGTTTAGTTGCAATGAAAACTAATATTCTGCATCCTTTTATTTTATTTTTCATTCATTCACATCCCAGAATGTATAACTAATTTTTATTAGTCTCATCGTTCCAGCTATTGCTGAAGTTTGAAAAATATTTTAACTTTATATCTCGACTGATTACTTCTGAAGTTGTGTAATTTTCAAATCAAGTGAAATTTGAATGATCAAACCATCAATATATGTAAATCTATTAATCTTTAATTCTGATAACTGATTAAAAATCATCTTCAAAAGAATCTGAACCATCTTCCTACAGGTCCTTTAAGGTTGTCTGAAAAAACCGATGAGTTTTTAGTAGCCAGTAGCAAGCCAGAATGTTTCTTCAATATTATATTAGACGTTTAGGTTTCTTCTCACACTTTTCACCCGGCTGGACTTCCACCGGTGTCCCGCCCTCCGTTGAAGGTGTCATATAAACCGATCGCAGACAAAAATAATGAAGATAACTGCGCCCAAGAAGAAATAAAATGCAATGATGTCGGACCACCCGCATCTTGCCTGAATTTTATTTTTTCCACTCTTCTCGGGCTCTCTGTTTATGCATTCGAAACGAATTATAATCTGTCTCGGATAGCGTCTCCTCGTGACACACGCCTCTAAAAATGACATGTATCGTATTCAAACCAGGTTGGAGTTGGTCGCTTTTTGCGTGAGCAAGGCCACAACCATAAACAGTCCATTTGCATTGAATGATCGCTCGAACTGCAATGATTTCAATGAATCCAACTTCTAACATACACGTATGCATACTGTTGTGGCTCAGTTTTTGCGAGTCTTCAACGAAGCGCTTGCATTTTGAAGAGTCATTGTTAGAAATACCATTAGAAGCACCCATGTCAAATCAACGTTTATGGGAAGATAATTTCATTTTTATCAATAGTTTTTGTCGATATTGAAGAAATCAACCCCATAAAGAAATAGAGCAGCAATGATCAAAATGAACTTACTGCCGGAGATATGGAAAATTAGAGATTTGCTTGTATGTTTACAAGAAGCCTTGGATTATTTAGAATAATAATAATATTGGGATCTTTGGAAGTGATTTTAATTATTTAATGCTTTACTTTATGTTTCCTGAGTTGCGTTTTCTGCTTCACTTTTTAGCTGACCATTTTCACTCTCTTTTGGCAATTGGTCCTTTTTTGATTTGATTTCTCTCTTCGTCTTAATATTCTTTTGAATTCGTTCTTTCTTCAGAAAAAAGTTATAGCCATTTCTACCCTCCTCGTTCGTTTATTAAAGCTACAATGGTTTTTTTTGTTGTTTTGCTCTATTTTTTTTCGGATTGTAATGTTTTAACGTTTTTCGTTTTTTCTTGATTCAGAAAGTTTGAATGAACCCAAAACTTTCGAGAAAAAATATTCATTTATATTCAATATAGTTCTTTGCTACCGTTTCGCTCTTTGTCTTTTTGCCATTGATTGATCACTGCATTGCTTTTTTAACAAACACTTTTTCAGGACTCAGAAAGTTCCACACTTTTCAGTTGATCATTTTTACTTTTACGTTTTTTGGTTGATAATTTTYTTGATTTGATTCCTTCTTTYGTCTGATGATTCTTTTGGATYYGCTTTGCTCAGAAATAGTATTTCTATTTCTACATTCTCCGTTCCATTATTAAAACTACAATTTTTTATTTTGGATTTAGATACATTACAGCATTCCAATACTTTTAGGAAAACATTATCATTTATGTTTAATATTCTTTGTCACAGTKCTGCTCGTTGTTTTTTTTGTCTTTGGTTTATCATTGTATTGTTTGCTGCAGTTTTAATTTGTTAAGTTCAAGCTGTGCTGTTCATTTAATTATTAATCTCTTCTGTATTTAAGGTTTGCTTTTTTAACGAACTTTTTCTCAAAACTTACAAAATTATTACAATTTGCAGGTTATCATTTTCATAAGAATTCTCCTTATGTCTGATTATTCTTTTGGATTCGTTCTTTGTTCAGACATAGTATTTCCATTTCGATTTCCATTAAAGCTACAATTTGTTGTTTTTTAGTAGTTTTGATTTATTTCCTGATATTATTGTGATTTTTGGACGAGATTTTGTATGYTTTTTTAATTTAGAAAGATTGAATCAACCCAATGCTTTTTGCAAAACATTATCATTTAGTTTCCATATGCTTTGTCACAGTTTTGTTTTTTATTTTCTTGTCTGATTAATCACCATTAGGGCTTGCTTTTTAAMGAACACTTTCTAAGGATTCAAAAAGTATTTRCACTTTTTAGCTGATCATTTCTACTTTCTCATTTTGCGGTTGATCATTTTCTTGATTTGATTCCTCCTTTTGTCTGATGATTCTTTTGGATTCGTTCTTTGTTCAGGGAGTACTTCCATTTCGACCTTCCCAGTTCTGTTAAATTTAAATTCATTAAAACTACGATTTTCTGTTTTTTTTAAGTAGTTGTGCTTTATTATTTCCTTACATGTATGTGTTTTTTCGATTTAGAAATATTGATTCATCCCAATACTTTTAGGAAAACATTACGATTTATTTTTCATACATTTTGTCACCGTTTAGTTCATTTTTTGTCATTGTTTGATCACTGTGTCGTTCGTTGCAGGTTCAAGCTGTGTTTTTTCATTTAATCATGATTCATTAATTTCTTGTGTGCTTTTTAACACCAGCTGATCCAACGAACAAGTTCCCACATTTTTTGCTGCTTTCTCTGTTTTTAAGCGTTTTCAGTGTTAATAATTCTACGGTCTGTTCGAGTTTGCCTACAAGGAAACTGAAGCCACGAAATAATGAAATGGAATGCAGAATATACAGAAAATCAGCAGGTCTTGGTGAATTTACAATGGGAAAAGAATATAGTTTTTACAAAAAAATGCTTTTCTCTGAAAATAAGGATTTTTCCGAGTCAAGAAACTAATCTAGCACTAAGGATACTCTTCCGGTGTCTTGTTCAATGTAAGATTGAACAAAAGTTAATCAAACCTAGATAACAATGACTTCAGGTATGCTAATAATAAAGTTGCTACTTGTGAATTTGCAGGCAAAGTGTGACTTTTAATAACTGAATCAGCGTGATTATTAAATTGTTACATTTTCCCATTTGAATGGTTCGCTGGCAGTTGGAACGACACGGTGCGCCAATAAATCTAGCTCGCATAGCAGTACTTTGAAAGATAACAATGCAAAACGCTAACGCAAGCAACGCTGAATAAATACAAATATCGCAAAAAAGCGAAACTGTCGTTAAACAACTGTCGATTAGTTGTCTCAACCTCAGAATGAGTCAGGTCAACATCACTTGCAGGCGCCCGAGACCAGTTTTGCAAGTCTGCACTCTTTTGCACGGCTTTTATTCTTGGTAGTACTTTTAAAATGCCGTTTTTTTCGTCCACTTTTGCTTTATGGAATTTCATTCAATCGAAGTCACAGCCACCAATAATATTCGCGATATGTGGAAGTCACCGTTTTGTGAATCACTGCCATCAGTTTCGGGTTTTACCGTATCATCACTATTTGTTGTTGATTTTTTTATTCACTTTCCCAGTATCCATTGCTTCATCCTGTGGGCGGTTAAATTCAGCTTTTTCACCATTATTTGGCTGTTCATTTTCACTTCCGACGTTGTACAATGGATACGAAGACAATGAAGAATCCAGCAGTGCGAAGATTATTTGTGGCATCACCAATTGCTCAATTTATAGAAGAACATGGCCTTAACACTTCAATTACTATGTCCATTTGTCCATTATCCATCGACGTAAGTCCGAGATTCTCACGTACCGATTCACAGTGAGTGGAAACCACAAAGAATTAACCACCATTATCGGTCTAAATGCGGCTTTATTAAGCAAAAATGCCATTCTGGCTGGGTTGGCTGGGCAGAATCACCGGCAAACAATAGGCAATCAATTCTGCCAACTTTAATGCAGGATAATTGGTCGGGATTTACAAGAAGGGTGCACTGCTAGACAGGCGACGTCCGATTGTGATTTTAAGTGTTTGCTCTTCGTCTCCCTTGTGTCGAAGAGATCGTTAGTCATAAGTGTTTCTTGGATTTTTATGTTTATTTATCGCTTATATTTAGTGGGTTTTTGCTGCCGGCTTACCCAGTTTATCCTGGCTTTTATGTTAGTTTTGATGCAGACTGCCAATGTGTGAAACTGGTGAATTTTTCCGGTTTTTAGGCCGGAGTGACAAATAATTTATTGCTGCTTACGGAGCGTCAGGAAAAAAATCTTCTTAAAACCCCAAAAGCTCACCACTTTCAAGCAATAGCCGCGAAGGGCAAACTTCTTTAATAATTTACATGCGAGTTCATTTGCACTTTGAAGAAAAAAGGGTCTTCAAGTTGTTGGTGCAGTTTCGTTGACTTCAACAACTCGAGTATCTAAATTGATGTGGGCAATGGATAAAGTTTTGAGAAAACCATAATTTTCTTGCACACCGTGTAGTGTATTTTGGCATCATCAATTTGTGAAACTGTTCTTTCGATCATTAGCGTAAGGACCTATTTATATTATGAGAAAACGAAGCCATAAAGTTAAATTAAATTATATTTACTAAACGAAATAAAGCTGGTTGGCCAAATGATCGCGATCTAAATTTAAATTTAAGTCGCACTTTTTAGCACAATCTTGATGGTTTTGCTGGCAGGCACCATTTGCAAGATTCACTTGGCATTTGTGCTTTTTTTCTACTTGTGAGTAATTGTATATTAATAATGTTAAGCCAAATATTGTATTTGACTTTTTCAGAAAAAAATAGAAACAAAAAAAATTGTTTTCACTTGCAGACCAGCAGCAAATAATTGAGCAAACAATTTATTCAATAATTTCTTTCACATCAGTGGCACTTAATTCAATTCTATACAGAATAACGGAACCACCGCCGGTATTTGCGAAGGTTCATCTCATAGTTCATAGTCCAGTTTTGGTTGTTTTTTGCGTTTCTTCCACTTGCCTAATTAGCTTATTTGAATAACAATTACTGTCCACAACTGCGTTTATGTCCAATCATGATAGACCAACTAGTTGGACGTCTATTGAACTTGACCCACTAGCCGCTTTTCCCCAGGTTATTATTTTCCGATCCAATAATAAGCGTTTTGTAAATGGGGCTCAAAAT
Organism: Dendroctonus ponderosae; assembly: GCF_020466585.1. Classification (NCBI taxonomy): domain Eukaryota; kingdom Metazoa; phylum Arthropoda; class Insecta; order Coleoptera; family Curculionidae; genus Dendroctonus; species Dendroctonus ponderosae. The sequence goes on along the minus strand of NW_026018165.1, from coordinate 14,915,352 downwards.
ATACGGTATCGGTTAATACTGTGGGACAACAACATCAACACAGCAATAATATGAGGATTCTGATCAAGTGATGTCATACCAAGCGTTCCGCGATTATCATTATCAATTCAAATTAAGAAATTACTTCATTCGTTCGCGGACTATTGTTAAGTTGTTTCCGTAGTTTTGTAAGATTCGAAGGAAACATTTTTATTTGATGAACAACGTTGTTCGGTCGTTGTAATTGGTTGGATGATTAATTGTACTCGCACCAGCCTTGACACCAATGGTTTTAGGCCTCATGTATTTATCTAGTGACTTTTTTTGTATTATGATTAGAATATGAGACGGATTATTGTTAAATCAAGCAGGATAAAGCTTGTATTAAATCGTTTTCTGAACTGGAACCCCAATGCCTGAAGCGCTGATTTTTCGACAGTAACTAATTGAACTTGGTTTTTTCCATCAAAGTGATCTCATCTCAGAGTGGAAGATTATGGAGTGTTCTTGAGACTTACTACATAAAGTAAACGGGTTGCTTTCACGGATGGAATATCTGCGGTTTTTGCTTTGGCTTGTTTTTAAGAAAACATATATTTTGCTATTTTTTGTTAGTAGAAATCTATCAAGTAAAATGAGCTAATTTACATTACAAGAATCACCACTCCGACTCTCTTTAACTAGTTCAATACTTCGCAGAAGAATCGAGAATAGCGGAAACTGTTCAGGTTATTTTCACATTCCAGATCCATGTTTCTTCATATCTAGACGGTAAATCTCAATAAACTTTCAAAGAAGTTCGGCCGATCGTGTTGCAAGTTTGCTAATAATAAAGAAAATCGGTAATGCAACTTTCCCAAGTGTGAAAACACAGAATCCAGATGAGGAGCAGTTAGAAATTACAAACCATTTAGTTCGTTCTGTTGAAATCCTCCAAATATTTCCAATTCTGCAACATTTCCATTCACCTCAAGGAAGCATCAATTTTATAAGGAAAACACGCGAGACGCTTTAGATCAGAAATAATCGCCACTTTCGGCGCATTTTAAGTGTTTCTGAGCGGTTACTATTTTTAACCAACGATATTTTCCTTAATATAAGCTCAACGCTTTATACATGCAGATTAGAGAGTTTTATAGGTCGGAAACATTCCTCTGAGCTGAAAAAACTCGCATGTGAAAATTTGAGCGAAGATTTCATACGGGGTAGAAGTCGATTTTTCGAAAAAATCTAAATTTTCTCAAAATGCCTCCAATTCTACATCAATTTCATCTCAGGGAAGCGAAGAATGCAAAAAGCTCATTGAAAAATGCGTTTGAAGCTTTCGATCAGAAATAATCGATATTTTTGGTTAATTTTAAGTGTTGCGCGGTTGCGACCTCTGACCAACGATGTTTTTCTTAATAGAAACCAAAATCTTTATATTCTATGCACATTGGGAAGTTTTTTAGGTCGGCATCAATTCATTGGGTTCAAAAAACATGCATGTGGAAATGTTATTAATGGGCGAAAAGTTCATAAGGCCTCAGTGTTAATTTTTCGAAAAAAAAATCAATTCTCTCCAAATGCCTCAAAGGCTACATCAATTTCATCTCAATGAAGCGAAAAATGCAAACAGCTTATTGGAAAACTTGCTGGAAGCTTCAAATCAGAAATAGTCAACCTTCTTCGACTCATTTTAAGCGGGTTTTGGGTCTTTAACCGTCGATATATTTCCTTTCCTAAACAAACTGTTAATAAACCCTGGAGAGTGATATGTAACCGTCCAAAAGCTCAGCATGTCCAATGTTTGGAAAAAATGTAATTATAGTAATTTGTTTAACATTGAACTGCAATTATAATGATTACGTGTGTTATGCGGTCTAGCAGGTTGTTATTATTTGTTTTACTCTATGGTATTACGACATGTACATAATAGATTCCATCAGGTATTTGCAAGTTAAGGACATCAAAGAGCGCTGTGGCAAAGTTTTTCTGTTTTAATTATACCTTTGTTGTCACATGGCAGACATCAAATTTTGTGACTTTTAATGTTTCTTACATAATTGTTTTCGCCTATTTTAAACGATTTTCGTATCTTTTTACCTCACTGTCCTGATAAGAAAATTACAAACATTTTTCTAAATGTTTTAGAGCTCATTATTGTTTGTTTGTGTTCAAATTGTTTTCTCATAACAAAGCTATTTGAGTATAAAATACTCAATTCTTATCATAACAATCACAAATAATTGCCTACGTGTATTTTAAGCAGATTTATAATTACACTGCCTACGGGCTAAAAATAGGCTTTTGATTCAGGAAAAACTACATTTATTTTTCTTTGCTTTCTTTACAATGCGAATGGTAACACGCTCTTTTTTGACTGTTTAAATCAAATTTAACTGGACTGGTGAAAAACTACTGTGAATGGACGCCTTCATCTGTTTATTGTTATTTATTTGCTGTTAATTCTTAAGCATCTTTTTCAGTGTACATTTTATTTGTCTGCACAAAACTGAGATTGTTTTCTTTAGAATCTATTTTTTCGGTACAATATCTGTTGCGGTTTAATGCCTTTAGCTGAGAGAACTACCTAAATAACAAATTATAAATAATACATTTTCATGATTTTAAAGCAAGATCCCAAACTGAATTACGTGTATAAATGTGTTTCTTTGACGTTTTTGAGTCACGTTTCTACCAATCGTTTTACATTGAATTTTTTCAAAACTATTAATAAGAAACATTCCGATTTTAGCAAAATTTACGTTTCAATGAGTCCATTTGACGTTTTAATTGAATTTTGGACAAGAGTTTGACATATTTGAATTAGTTGTAAACCGATTGGCAATGAGTCAATAAAATCGGAGCTTAAAGTTTACTCCATCTACCAAAATTTGTATTTTTTTGAAATGTTGCAAAAAAATTGATTTGAGTGTATGACAGCTTTGAGCTACCCGTTAGTCAATTTTCTATCTGTCAAAGGGCAGCGGGGTTTAAAATTATGCAATTTTCAGCTAAATTCGAGTTTTGTCATTATTCTATAGCAATATCAGTCGCTTTTAATATGAATTTGACATCTTTGAGTTAGTGATGAACCTTTTTGAAAGCTATTTTCGAGTTTTAAAAGGTATTTTTGAGATTTTATAAATACTTTTAATTTGAGTTCCATTTCGAGCAAATATTTGGAACGTTTGAATTAGTAATCAACTGATTGGCGAACTGCTTATTTTAGTTTAACATTTCCAAGTCAATTGTTTGACAGATTTGAACGGCCCTTTAGTGCATTTGCACTCTGTCAAAAAATAACAATGTATTTTACGGCAATAACAGTAGCGTTGGACAATTTTTCGAAACCTTTGAACTTTTGCTGTTCTTTTGGAGAAAATCAATGATTTACAAAAATGTCCGTTTTAATGTTGTCACACAATTGTCTCAAATTTGAGTTTCAAATCTATTTGACGTTTTAATTGAGCTTCGCTCGAGGAGTTTGACATTTTGAATTAGTGATGGAGCGATACGAAATCTGTCAATTACGTTGGAGCTTAAAGTTTTCGGTATCCACCAAATTTTGCTTTTTTTGAACGTAGGAAAGTTAATTTTTAAGTAAATGTTTGACAACTTTGAATTATCGGTTAGTACGTTTTCACTCTGGCAATGAAAATATGGGATTAAAAGTCACACAGTGCAACAAACCTTTTACGGATATTTTATTCGATTTTGGTAGTGGTTTGACATCTTTTAGATGTGAAATGTAATTTCATTGAGCGCGTTTACGCTTTGCGGTGGAATCAGGAGATTTTGGCAGTTTGAAGGCTTTGAGCCAGTTTACAGTATATGAAGAATGTTGCTTAATATGCACAAAAGCCCACTAAGTTTTTTAGTTTTTGAAATGTACATATTTTATTTTGTGGAAATAGTTTGCAAGTGCTGAAATTTTAAGCAAAACTTGTTGGTTATCTAAGAAAATTAATGCAAATGCTTAATATTTTATATAATCTCTTCAGCTTCTGCTTTATCGGCGGGTTGGAATGTGGCGGTTTTTTTCAAAAATAGACAACCCTTAACCTTCCTTCCCTAATGTAACTTCGTTAACCTAATGTAAGGAAATGAATGTAATGGAAAGTTATATAAATTGTCGCATTGACGATACCAGTGAGATAACAAGATTATTACGCCTAGATTAAAGTATGACGTTGACTAAACCAGTGCATTAACACGAGTTTTATCGTCACATGATTATTAGCTACGGTTATCATACTTGGTGTATAGTTTGTTATCTACGTCCAGAAAAGTGTAAAATTCGGAAGAAAAAGAAATGTTACTAGATTAATTTTAAAAAATCAAGGAATTCAGTTGGATAAGAGGTTCTTATGGCAAAGCACTGTTTAAGACTACAGCAAAAACTGGAAAGCGATAATTGATTTCTTAACAAGTTCAAGTTCAAGTACGAAGGTCAAGCTCAATTACTGCTGTTGCAAAATTTCATCCAAGCCAACTTGTTGCTGTTATTAGCTAACAAATATTTGATCCAAATCTAGTCTTCACATTCTAGTACTTTGTTCGAAACGGGACGATTTTGATGACAAAACCTTCGATTTTCTACTTTTGCTCGCAAATAGTTGGATAAGTTATGAGAACATTTGGTGCAGCTCTGAATGGTACTTGTTTCGTAATAATAACATTGTCATGTTCACTCAACCAGGGTGTCAGCTTCGAAAATTTGAAGATGCCATTCGGTAGCTGAAAAGTGGCAGCTGGCCACTTGAAATATAAAAGTTAAAGTACCATTCGATGCGAAGGAAACCAAATGAAAAGAGCACATCAATTTCTGAGTGGGTGCTAGACATAGCAGACCACCACATATTTTTAATGCAGAATGACTGTACGTTTCTACACTTGTTCGTTGCAGTACCGTGCAGGACATTCACCAATCGGTACTGTTGACGGTCAGTTGTTCTAAGAAAACCGTCTAAAGTCTCTTTGATTTTTACCTTTCCCGGTCGTCATCTGTTTTGTCGGCAGTTGACGTGCGGACATGAACCCTGAGCAGTTATTGTTAGAGATTGATAGTTTCTTCACGGTTGGTTTCATAAACAGGCTTTGTTGTGATTTAAGGTCTGCTCTGGCTAAAAATATGTTCGCTTTTACTAGAACAATGAGCCACGAGACGGAGATGCGATGCGTGGAGCCAACTATACGCCGGTTCAGTATTGTGCATCGATGGACGATTAATAATCATGATGAATGTGCTCTATCTATCAATTTTTCATTTTTATACTCCTAGAATCAGTCGTTTTTGAGTAATTTCTTCTTCGTTCCATTAGGTGATCTTTAAGAGCCACCAGAAATTTTTCCCATCGAATTTGTTCGATGGGAATCGGCCTCTGATTTTTAAACTTGCAGCTTTTAGTTAGTCAAACTGGTCAAGTTTTCCAGTGCCTCAGCTATAATTTTGCATATTTTTCCCGATAAAACATTGTTTTTTCAATGTTGTTTTATTTATCACAGGCTGTAGTTATTCCAATAATGTTTTATAAACAATACTTCACAAAGAGACTCAATTAATAGCAGCACGAAACCTGCAAAGTGAAAATATCGTCTGGTTTGTCTGAGATTTTCTCTATTTACGTCAAAAAAAATCGAGGAAACTATGTTGAAATACGAGCATAAAAGTTGCGCGGGCAGCAATAGTCTGGAGTAATTCCAGGCAATTTTCGAGAAAATCTGCAGCTGTCCATCTAAGCAAGTGAAGTTCTTTAAAAAAAATTATTGTCTTGAAACCCATTGATTTTAAAATGAGTAACCGATAAAACACGTATAAAATCTGCTCGAGCAAGGCGCCAACACACAGGCCATTATAATTTTCTTCAAATGCAGATGAAATCATTCGAATGAGTAATTGTGGGCGACTTCAGAAATTCGATGATTTATTTCCTCAAAATTTGCCAGCCGCAGCCGATAAAGTCTGGTGATCGTGCGGGCCACGAAAAGAACTTTTTCTATTACCCATCGGTGTTTCAGGAAATGTGTTATTTTTAAAAACGACCACAACATCTACAATGAAAACTTTTGAGTAGTTTGAGTGTGGTGGTAATGTGTGGGTTAATGTCGATTTTTTGTGGGTTGAAACTAAATTAAACTGGAACGCCTGAGGTTTCGTGAATGTTTACCCAGAATATCTGAGGATGAATTTCCAGCCCCAGAATTTCAAATACATTCTCATATATGTTACTTTTATAAACACAAACCTTTTTCAGCAATCATTTGCATTAGTGGCTTCAATTAAACCATTGGATTTTTGCTTACAACTTCGATCTAATTAAAACTGCTGCCAATCGTTTAAAGATGCTGCATTCTTCGGTGGAAGCTTACCCTGTTTGCATTTCCAAGAAGTCGCCCTGCCTTAAACGGGAATTTGGAGTCAACAAAACAAAAGTACCTGTTATTTGGATTGGTCAACCGAATAGTGTTAGAGCAGGTGTTAAATTCGAATTAAAATAGGTTTTAGGCCTACCTGAAAGCGGCAAATCAGTGGCTCTTCCAATTTATAGAGCCAGGCTCTGTTTAAATGGGCAAGGAAACATATTTTACTAATTTGAGATTTGTCAGAACGCCCAGTTAATCACAAAGCAGATACATTTTTCTTGCCCTAAACTGTTTCAGATTTGCCAGGAATGTTTTCAAATTTTCCTGAGCACGATTTGTGGTTTGCATCTTTCTTCTCTGCAGGTTTTTGCAGTTATCTTGTGTATTGTCTATTATTTTTTTGACTTCGGGGTCTAAAATTCCCTTTTCACTTCCAGTCATTTCAAACTTATCTCAGCTCACCCTGTATATTTAGTAAGTAACAACAAGAGTGCACACAATTCAAGTAATTGTTGCAACACTTGAAAGTAATGTTCAGAATACTTCCTGCTGCCCATAAAAAAGTAATAACCTAAACGTTAGTACTACAGTTACAATCCTATTAACCATAGTTACACACCTCTCGGTATGTCGACTTTTTTCCCATACTTTGATCGATCTAAGGCAAATTGCTTTTCTCCCATTTCCAATTATTAACAATTCGTTCTGCGAATGCCGCAAATCAACTTTATCACTGGTCATTATTTAAACAATTATTGGGGGAACAATGGAACATCGAAGCGTACTTACGCTGTTCATGCCATATTGTTATCTTTTTACCAGTTGGAGTAATTTTCGTTTGAACTAGACATGTTCACTTGGAATTGGAATGGCATAATTTCTAATCTGGTTCAAGTATTTTTTATATGTGAGATGATTTAATTAAATATATGAACTATATGATGATATTTGTATTTGCAAACAATGGTTTCATGGAGTTACGCATTTGCGACTATTGCACGCAAGAGTAACGTGAAAACAATTGAGTTTTCAAACTAGTGAGATTTTTTAGCATAAAACACACAAGTTTCAATGGCTTGATATGTGTAAAAATAACACATTTTAATGGTCTTCAAACTATTTAGAGACGCGGAACATGCAATTGCAAATTTGGTTGACCTACTAAGAAAAGCTATTTAAATTTCTGCAAAAACATATAATAACTTTGAAGAAATTTCAATTAAGGATTTGTATATTATCTAAATCAAGAATCATTAGGTAATGAAACAAGGTTTAAATTTGAAGATGGAATTTGGTGATTAACATATTTAAATCGCTTTAAAAACAGTATACTTACACGATTTTTAGTGTAACCAATTTTAAATGTTTCAAAAGTGGCTTTTTGGTCTTCTCAATTGTTGCTGTATTAAAACTTCGTCGCGCAATAGTTTATTTTATTCTATCTAGTTGAGCTTTAGTGTCATTTTCCAAATGTAGCTTTAGCTATAATAGAACTGAAATATCAATCAATCAAGTTGATGTTGAAATAAGAAACGCTCCTTCTTTCCACATTTTCCTTCTCAATTTCCAAAAGTATTGATGAACAGTTTAAGTCACTCGATTTTCTCTAGTTCGCTTAAACTCCTTAAAACCGTCGCTCTCAGTCTTTCGTCTTTTTCCAATTCGATTCAAATGACTTTAGAGTCACGCAAAGTCGGTGTGAAAATGAATATTTGTATGTACTTTGACCATACGAGCAAAAATGTAAGTTTATTATATGATGACTGCACATATTTCATGTAATATATGTAGGAAAATTGCCCTTTTTGAGCATTTGTCTTGTTATAATACCCTGAATCCATAAACACAATTTATCAGTTACATTGTGCAAATCTTGGCCATCAACTTCACCCACACAATTCCTAATGTAATTTTCAATTAAATACCTCAATCAATTCACTAATAAACTTTCACGTCCAGTTTCGGATTAGACACGGTTTGCAAGCACTGTATTAAAATATACTTCAAGGGATTACCATTTATTACACTTCACACTTTAATAAACTCTTGCCAGCTCAGAACTGGAACCATAACTTTGAGTTTCCGACTCGTTTTCTGCATGTAATTACTCTCGACAGGTCTGAAGTTAAATGCGTTTTTTAACACGTATGGAGAATTAGTGGTGTTCAGTTGGTTCACATTGAGATGCAAGTAACTGTTCCAAGCTGAACCACAAGGTTCAAGAATTTTGCACTTGAACCTTGATGTCTTTGATTAAACAGGCTTAAATGTAAGCGAAAAAGGCGTTTAGATGCGTAGTTTTGGCCACCAGGAGTTCCTGATCTGAGGCCTCAATTTCGAGTTTTTTGGGACACTTGAAAGCGTCATTGACTCAATTTCTCCAGCAAGTATAAATGAAGAACTGGCTCTTATAAGGTTTACTTTTGCTTTTGAATCTTCGGGTATGTTTGATGCGTTTAAATGCTGGGGCGAAGACGGGTTTTCCAGTTAGTTTCAATGTTGCCTCAACATGTTCTGCTGGTTCTTCATTATGTTGATTAAAATGAGCTGCCATTAATGGGTAGTAAAGACAAACACGCTAATCGCAAACAACATTCTTCCCCCTAAAGCTTCCTCGCTAGTTGCTTGAAATATGATTGTTCTTGTAGCCTGAATAAAAGATGTAAGTTTATAGGAAACACTGAAGCAAAAAAGTTGAAGAAAAATTAAACAATAAATGGCAAATTGCTGTGCAATTCACTAAGAAAAAAGGAACGTCTGCATTATTATTTTTTACGGCGATTATGCCCTGTATATTTATAATAAATTGGCTTTGAAACAGAAGTAGAACTCATCATTATTTTCAAAAGCAGTTATAAGGCAGGTAGAGGGATTGATGGTCTCACATCGAAACATGCAATAATTCTTCTGCTAATTTTGAAGCAATTTGCCAAAGAAGAACACCTGTAGTCATCAAGAATTGCTTTAGCTTATTCTCCTAATTGGGATTGAAATAAATTAGTGCCTAATTATGAAGAGAAACAACAAATACAATTCTGTTGATTCTTTATATTTAAGAAACATTTATACAAAAAAAATCCGCCTTCAAATTTTTTCGTTCATAAAAAACATCTACCGTGATGATTAGGAGGCACATTAACAACGTTTAAAACGAATGGCCACATTTAAACGCATCGATATGCCCTGAAGAGCCGAAGATTGTCATTATTAATAAGGTCATGCATTCTGAACATAAAAAATATATAAAACTTGATAGGAAAAATAAAATACATTACGTTCTACGCTTCATTCAACGGCCGCCGACGAGTGATTGAGCTAACCGATAGGAAGAATTTCTGTTTGAATGCTGCCATGCGGAAAGATTGAATTTTGTAATAAATTTATGTTATTCACCCACGTTCAGTTTATTGTGAAATCAGATTTGCTACCGATGCAGTTAGGTTTTGATGAAATAAAACAGATGGTCTGGTACAAGGAAGATTCGGTTTCTGACCGGAAGCGAATTTGATGCTTATTAGCATCTTGTGTTTTCTGTTCTGTTAACTTTCAACTATGTCTGGTTTTTGGAGATTGTTTGCTTTTCTCATGTGACTCAACATTCAGCCAAAAAGTTGAGACAAACCAATGTTTTGTTGGAATATATTTACCATGAATACTAACTTAACTGTTTCATTGTTTCGCTTTTATTCTTACCTACTTATTTAAATACTCCCCTTAGCATTCAAAAGGTGCTAGCTGATATTCCTTTTGCGAGCTCATCCTGGCTAATATATCATTCGCGCCGATGAATAACAATGTTGATCGATTATTCATATCCTGAGGAGCATTTTCAATCATTTCTACAGTTAACCAACACTTCATGTTGAATATCAGTGGGGTTCCGATGGATGCGTAAAATTCAACTTTGGTCATCATTTTGCCTTTGTATCGGGATTTACATAATTCCCATCTCAATTTTAATCGGACGAAGTGAAATCGGATTAAAAAACGTATCTTCGAATCGAAGAAAAAGGAACAAAACTGATAATCCTGATGACGATGTAACAATTATGGGGCCGCTTGTTACCTTTGTTAGACGTTTGCCTGAGGAATTTTAATAGTCCATGGTTTACAACGTGCTTACCACTGGTAGTTTCAGATGAGATAAGAATATACAACAATAATTACAAACAGTTACTCGAGTTGGAGTGAATTAATGTAAATGTTGAAGTTGGAAGTGAAAAATGAATCCTTACTTTATCTTATTAGGTTTTAGTCCTAATACCTATAAGAAGTTTTTATTACCTATAATAAGATCCTCAACAATTCATTTTCCATCTGTAACAGTCGGTTCTCTTAATTAAATCACTTTAAGTGCAGTATCAGTACATTATAATGTAATTCGAAAGTTTAATTGATATTTGGGCGGAACTGGCGTGATCCCATTTCACAATACGATTAATCAAACATCACTGCGGGCCTAAGCAAGATAACTAAATTGATTTTCTAAAATCAATCTGAACATTTTGACGGTTTTCGACTGATAGATTTGACTATAACTGATAAGTCATGGGGAGATTTGAATTATCTGAATGATGCATTTACATTTTTAATAGCTAATCTCTATCGAACATTTTTATCGTTCGTTTTTTGTTGTTGTCGATTAGGTTTTGGAAATGCTGGGACAAAGTTATTAGACCCAGAAAAACTTTTTTTACCGCCTGTTCTACATCTTTATTGAGTTTTCAATTCGGGAATTCTAAAACATTTTGAATGGAGGAGCGCAAGGTTTTATTCAAAAAGAACTCATCTCTATCCCAACATGTTTTGGATCAATCCACATATTGGAGGCTCCATTCTCCGAAGTTTCACTTTTTTGAGTATTGACTTGTTTTGTCTAAGCCTATTTTTATATCCAGGAATGCCGATAAATCAGTTCCTTTCAGCAAAGTTTCCGCTCTCGGCACCAGTTTACGAAGAGCAGATTAGCAAATTTTTCCTTTCTGTTTTGTGTATCATATTGGTTAAGATGAAACAATTTGAACGGTTTTAAGGTGAAACGATTTTAAGATTGGTTTTGCTCAACGTGTTTTACATTTTTGGTTCATTGCTTTCGAAATGCATTTTTTCCACTGAAGTTTCTGTAGACGTGAAGGCGAATAATTCAATTTTTATGATGGAGAATTATCGACACAAAATCTGGCACCAGCTTGGTCATAATCAACCTTCCGTCTATTTGAATTTGCTAAACCCTGTAGGCCCAAACAATGTTTACGCACCAAATTTCTAACAAAATACAATAAATAAAAAATTTTTTTTATAACATTTTCTTCCATTAATTAATTAATTAAACTTTAATCCAACCGTGCATTTTTATCAATTTTTTTTGGATTAATTAAATTTTTATACGTCCTATCCATGAATTCTATGAATTCTTGTCCACTTTTCTCGAGATTATACAAGAGCTTACCGTTACATCTGAAGTCCAGATAAGGTGAATCGTTTATCTTCATCTTACCACGCGCGCAATGAAAATTTAAGTATCCCATAACCGTGGCGCTAATAAACATTTTAAATATTTATAAAATACTAACGAATTTCTTTTTTTTTCAGGTAAGGAGGACACTCGACGAATTTCAAGCAGGTTCTTCCCACATATTTGAGACTAAATGTATGCCCAAATGTGCACAAGGAAGTTGGAAGTTAGTTCGTAAAGTAGACAATTTTTTTTAACAAGAATCACATTTTAATTTCTAGTTTATTTTAATTAAATATTTACCTAAACTTATCTTGTTCACTATTTGGCTTTGCTTCTTTATTTTATGTGTTTTTTATACTAACTGCTATAATTTATTATTCATTATTACATTGAGCGTATTTTCACTTGTATTTACTCGAACAAGCAAGAACGGTTGTTCGACTGCTATGAAATGAATAACGAGTTCAGTTTGGAAGTATTTAAACCGTTTAATTACTCCCGAACCCCTTAAAAGGACTTATGTTCTTTTTATTTATTTATTTGACTGGCTTTTTATTTTATTTATGAAACGTTGACGGAGTCGATTAGGTCGGCGCATAATGAAGCACTTTATTGGTTTATTTACTTTTTCTTGTTGATAACAGGCTTTTATGGGAGGTAAAATACTCTAATCGACTCGATTTATGCAATTAGAGGTTTTCCGAAGTGTCTTTTATGGTGAATTCTGGACGGTTTCTAGTTCTTGTGGGTAGATGACTTGAAATTGGTTAAATTATTCTCTATGCTGGTGTTTCAAGGAATTTAAATTCGCTTTGAACTGACCAATTTAGATAATAGAAAAGGCCAAGTTAGGTGCAGATTGGCTAGGGGAATAATTTACGATTATTTACTAACAGGTGTAATAACGCAATTTAAACAATATATAAAAAAGCAAATAGTAAATGTTACATAAATGCAGGAGATTTGATTATTGTTGGAGGAAGTGGCTTGATGTGTATTTTTTCGGGAAATAGGTTTAGTACTCTGTACTTTAAGTGTTTTAATAGTTTAAATCAATAAATATATTTACGATTAAACTCGTTTTTCAAGCAAATGAATGCAACGTTCATTTTCAAGTAAACGGTTTCCAAAGCAATAACGCACTAATTTAAAACAAATATGCAATAAAATATTTGGCTTTTTGTTGCTTCCTATTTTTCTGTAGTCACCGCACATATTTTGTTGTTTTTTACTGTCTGTGTCTTATTCTTCACGCCGCTCTTTCACTTTGTTCCCTACCCTCGGTATATGTTTTATTTGGTATTTGGCAGTTTAAACAACCATTTCTGTCTTGATTTGCCTGTCTGTTTTAATCAACAATTTATTTTTTATTTTTGGAGTTTTTTGCTCGATTGTATGTCTCGCAGATTTTTACACCGCTTTTAATAATGTTTTGGTGTTAACTAAATAGTGTAGGTTTTAGTGATTTTTTATCTTCTGCATGTGCTTCTAAAAGTTTTTAAATCATATTTATTAGCAAATTTATGATCATTAGCAATTAATCCGCTTTCTAAGGCAATAACTATCCGTTGAGCTGCCAGATAATTTATGTGATTTCCTCGGTTGCAAAATAATACCAAGCAGTGTAGACCGTTTAAGATAGTTTCTTCGATAAGTGACATAATGGACGATAATGTAAATTTATTGTTATTTGTGTGCAACTCATAAATTACCGTTACACTCGTAGACTGAAGTAAGATTTCCAGATATAAAAATATAGGTGAAATACTTAGGTCTTGGTTGGTTAAAGCATTCCTAGCATCAGATGCAAAATCTTCAAATAACGATGCAGAAGGAGCGCAATTAAGCCAGCACTGGGAACTTCTTGGGCGAACATTCACATTTTACCAGTGGTGCTTGTTAGCTTAAAATGTTTGCTCACACTCTAAGTCAACTGCGAAGTGTTTATCTTCCATATATTTTCCTATATTATCACCCGCAGCACAAATAGGGCCCCTGTGAGCGCACCAAGTTTATCAGCCAGTTCATACATGCTCTCGTATCTTTGTGATAATTTCACTTAAAATTCTACAAAATTGAAAAAAGCATTGGTGGTTAAATTATCGTAGATTTATTTAGAAGTTATCAGCAAGGATAAAGTCGAATTTGCAACACGTTACTAATTAGAGTATTAACTAAAAGTTTCATTGCACTTTGTTATCTGTTTACAGACACATAACCATAACAGGCAAGTAATAAACTTTATTTAATTACTTGCTTTATAACATTGCTCTTAACAATCGTTTTACGATTTTCCACCCAGAAATTTTCGGCAATACAGCTGATTAGTTTGTGACTAATTTTATTGAGGAATAAATTTGAATCCAGTGTAAGGGACGTAGTTAACGACTGTGGCGCGATGTAAATCTTCAGTTTTATAGAGAGCAGGACATTGGGACAATTTTACATGTAGAGCAACCATAAAAGGACAATAAAATGGTCGTTAGGGCATTTGGTGTCTAATAATAACGTGCTTTATCTTCTTTATTATGCCGTTTCAAGAAATTGAGTGCAAAGCGCCCACAAAGTAATAAAAAAACACACTACTAAATGTATGCTGCTGGTAAAAATAGGAAAACTTTCCTCAGATTCATTCTGTCTGATTCCAAAATTAAAACATATTTCATGCTAAATCCAGAAAGGGTTGGGCACTACTTTAAGGGTTATTGCCTCGTGCAAAATCGCTTCTTGCACGCACAGAAATCGGGAGTGGTGATTAGCGACTGCATTTCTTCGGGTAAAATGACACTGAAGGTGCGGTTTTGCCACTGTCCAAACTCAAACAGAATTAAGAAACTGTCCATCAAGCAACCAACTGAAGGGGAAATGCACGACAATCTTATTAGGTACATGGAATGATGAATTAATAGAGGAAATTTGATATTCGTATATTTTCAGTACCTACTTGGCTGATCTGGGTTGTTTTCTGTTAAAGTGGGGTTTTAAACGTTTTAAGTGTGCGTTTTCAGCAATTTATTAGGAAGCGACAAAACTTTTGTTCTTTGCTCTTGTAAGTTAGATTTATTTACTTTTATGGCTTTTTCGATTTCGACATTTGAAGCTTTACAGTAAGATTTTTAAAATGTTCTGCTAACAGATAGGTATAATGTTATATTGGTTTTATGTATTCAATTTATAACAGAAAACGTGCAAGATTTTTATTAATAATAATAATAATTTATTTATGAACGAAACTGAAGGGCCTCGATTTTCAGTCTTTAAAGTTTATCAAAGGAGTTCGACATTCGCGGTTTTTCGGGGTGGTCTGAAGATGCAAGCCACTCGTGCTTGCGAAACGATAAATAGGAATTATTTTTTACAACCTAAAAAAAATTCCCGAAAAACTTAGCAGTTTCTTCAAAGTTTACTTTTAAACCTGAATATCACATAGAGTTGTTGGATTCTCTGTATATTTAAGTTTGATCTCCAACTTATCCTCTTATGTATTGATTATTCCCACACACTGAAATTCTGCAGAACAAATAAATTTGTTAATCTTGTTTTTTTGTTTCTGCCTATTATTTTGTTCTGAATTTAAACTTATTTTGGCGGCTAAGAGTTTCAGTTTTTCCGCTGTATGAAATTTCTTTGTTTTAACCAATAGTTAGGTCTATTTAGTTTAGCAGTCTTTCTAATTATTCTAGATCATACAGTATAATTTTGCTCTGTAATTTTGTTGTGTTTTTAAATCGAAAATCACGGTAATGCATTGAATGCGGTCTGGTTAATTTGCAATTAATTGTATTAATTCTAAAATAATTGAGTTTTAAATCCCAATTACGTAAAATAATCCTTTGAACTTTCCCCAATCGATCAACTAGTAATTTGACTTGAAATATGCATTAATGAGTGAACATTTGACAAATTTTAATCTAATTCGTCAAGACATCAGAATGCAATTGATTGCAAATAGTTTAATAAGCTGCCAATTTTCCAGTCATGAACTCGTAAAAACGTGCAATGTAAACAGTCAGCAGGCAGAAAATAAAGTTATAATCTGACGAGGCGCATGATGTAAATTGATTTCTCATTAGCATACCATAATTAAGGAAAAAATGGCTCTCTTACCAGTTTCACTCCCACATTTGGTCTGGCATGAGCATTAAGAGAACTGGTACCGTATAAATTAGAGCGATAGATAGCTGGTTAATGCAGTCGTTTTATCAATTAAACGCCACAATTTACTCATTTTCATTAGTTATACATGTTTTAAGAATTGGTTATTTAAATTATAAATAAGTGTCTTACTTTTTTGTTGGTGTCTAACTTTCAACGATTTTTCTTTCGGCTTTCGACGCTTGCCTAATTTTAATATTTAAGTCTATCCTGCTAAAACTCCAATTTGCTTCTTCTAGCTCTCTCCTTCTTCTGGTTTGATGTTAATATAAGAATCCTTATTGAATGTCCAGCCTTGTCAAGTCTATAGACCAACATCATTAGGATCAATGATACATGGCGCAACGAGTCTGATTATTATTTTTTTATTAATAAATGTGCATACTAGCCAGGCTGACAACATGTTTGATTAGTTAAATTAGGAGGCTTAATTGGGACTGACAACAAGTCTCTTGTGTGCTGAAATTGTGCTTATTTAAATAATGTCTAGAATAATTAGAAGCGCTCGTATTATTGCTGTTAATGTGAAGTTTCATTCGTTTAATGTTTTATTGTTTCATTGGTTCATTGCTTTTTGTCGCTTTTCACATTTTTCTGACTACTTGTGATGGAGTCAGTTTTGAAGCTATTTTCTCCTGGAAGTTTGGTGCATTCGTTCACTATTTTCAATGTTTACAGGTTATTAAAGTATGATTACTCTGTTGCTTTATACATTCATTTTTATACCAATTTTTCAATCTCGATCGACGTGATGACGTGTCTGATATTGAAATTTCGCTTTCTGGGTCAAAACTCCTCGAATTTCCTCACTCTTGTTGTTGTGACTGAATCGAATTTTCAATTCTCTATCCAACGATGCCAAAACGAATTCTGTGGCTCAAATGCGAATTGAGAAATTTCGAAAAAACCAACGTTATGTTTGAGTCGATTTTGCAACTCTGTTACCGGAGATCTGGCATAGAATAGCATAATAATATCATAACTGTGTTTAACAAATCGTTTCCATTTAAATCTATGCAAACTGAAAATCTCTAAACGTCCAAGTAGACTGGGGATTTCTAAAAGGTATTTTTATGGGCGCCCAACACGACACATACCACAAACCCACGTATATTCTAAGCTGGGGTACCAACGGTATACCTAAAATGCCGAGTATACCGGGCGTTGCTTACAAAGAAAACAATAAATTCTAATTGTCATTTTCACAGCAAGGTGTCGAATCGTTTAATGGGGTTGGAAAAAGTGGGCATCGGCCGAAAAATTCCCGATTTTATTCAGTGCCGTAGATTCCCTTTTTTTTTCAATGTTCTTAATCCCACAAGAACAAACCCTGAAATTTCCCATGGCTATCAAATTACATGGGTTTTTAATTTGCTTGTTTACGCGTCATTCGACTCATTGTTTTTTAACTTACGTGCTTCATATGGGCGGGACAAACCCTCAATTCTATTTTTTTCCAACTTTTTTGCTTAGCCTCATTAGTCAAATAATTGATACCTACCTTGCATTTATTTAGATCTGCACCCAAACAATTTTTTCAAGCAAACATGCTCACATACGCTACTGAACAAGGAAATATGAATTAATTCCTGTTTAGTATTTGAATAAAAAAAACACTTTTCCTCATATATATGCATATGTAGTTGATATGTTTCTAGAGCGTCAGATTTTAGGAACACGCATGTTTGCATAAATGTTTATTTTATTTGTTAACACTCGGCGAAAGAGGTCACTTCATATTTTAATGAGCTGTCTTTGTACATGAGAATGGTAATGTTACGACGTGTAACTAAAGAAGGGCCGCTATGGGAAAATTTCTTCAAGTTTGAGGCTTTCATTTGCACAAATTTGTAATGAGGCTAATTAAAAACGTAAAAATCCAATTAATTTAATTTTTCTTAGTTATTGGTAAAAATAGGCCACGTTTCCAGACACCATCAGAGTGTAGTTTAACTTAAAAGCTCTTGCACATGTGCGCATTTTTTTTTCAAGTGTAATAATTTGGTTGAACCAGAATTACGATCCGGCAATATGATCCGCCAGTATTTCCACCAGACTTAAGTCCATGTGACCGATATGTATGTCCTATATCCTCCTATATGAAATGTGTCTGGCTGCAGAATACACACAGATGTTATTGTCGAAAACATTATAACTGAGCTCTATCGGATGTTTGCCATGTACTTAAAATTATTATCGTCGGAAAGATATGAGAGAATGAATCTGTGAACTGTTTAAACGTGCTTATTGCGAAGCGAAATGCCCAGGAGTATGGGAAATTTATTGGTCACGGAATGCAATATGTTACTGCCTTAGTTTCCAGTTTTGGCCCGTTTTTTTACTCATTACTTTTTCATGAGGTTCTTATAATGAGCATTTGCTACTAGAAATGAAAATGTATTACTTTTTTAACACTCGAAATTGCTGAATGTTTGTCGATAGGCAGAGGGACGATTTACGCACGTATTACAATAAAAACCGGAAGCAGATGCACGCACGCTTCCGAAATCCCTAGGTGTAACTGTTTCCGGTAAACCATACCCTTTTGCTTCTGTGAAGGTGCTAAAATTATAATTAGCTTTCACCTAACCGGATAACAACAATAATTTTAAATGATGACGGTAGAATTTGTATTGTAAAGTGCGTATAGCAAAGCTCATCTTTCACGCATCGTTATTAGGAATTATAAAACTTTACTATAAAAATCGTAGTCGGTTAATACAAAATTTAACTCGAAAGCCCAGAGTAAAGAAGTATTTCAATTAAACATTTGGTCTATTAATAAACGGGAATATGACGGTTGCGGTCGCGATCCACAACTATTTTTCCATTAATAAATATTAACGTCATTCGAACATTAAGGACAATATTTGCCAATGATAAAGCCTGCCAAGTCTGTGAATGTTCAGCTGCTCTATCTTTGTGAACCGATAAGAGTAGATGAGTGCGTTTTCAGGTCATTACAGCTTGGATTTAGTGTGAAAAGACCGAACTCTATACACTTAATTATGCAAGTTTTATTGTGGTTTTTGGTCAATAGCACGACCTTCCTTCAAAAATGAGAGAGGAATTGAACATTTTTTTGTTGTAGTGTGGCAGAAGTTAAAAATTAACGTTCGAGGGGCGAGAAGAATAAACACGCGAAGCTGGTAGCTGACCGATTAATTAGACGCCAAGTCTAACAGTGGAAATTTAATGGAATCATTGGTAATTAAACCTGATCAATCAAGACAGCACAACAACAACAACATTATACAGAAATCAGCTCGTGCAGTGACCATAAATAAAATTAAGCAAAACCATTATGTCGCGTTGTTATTCATTTAAGGAAATGGAAATTGATTTGGAACGACATAAGCAAAGTGAACGAGCTTATTTTCAAAAAACTACTTACACTTTGCTGGTTGGAATACCTAGACGCAGAAATCGAAAGAATCTTGAAGGCATCAGACGCAATGAGAGTGGAAACAGTGGAAATAATGAACGTGTTTAGCTTACTTTTGCATAATTGAGCATTTGACCTTAAACGGGTTAGTGGTACCGTCAAAACAAACTCCTGGTGTTTGCATTCCACGTTGCGATCGAAAGCTCTTACAGTCGCTGTTTCAACATTCTTAAAACCTCTTGGAATTTTAAGACGAGGTTACAGAAGGATTATTTTGGGCAGTTAACATATTTCTGTACTCGAGATTAATTTGCATCCTCCAGTCTGGTCTGTACCAAACGAGAGGCCGTTTTGCGGTCGAACCTTATCAGGTCGGCTCAATTGAAAAGTCTGCGATAAGACAAAAAGGTGGTTTTGTCAATTAAATTTGGGCTTCAGATGTAGTAATTTTAATAAAATCTGCATTTTTTTCAAGCGCGCTGAACTTCAAGAGCCATCTGGAACATCCAAAGAGTGAAACCTGACAATGTTTTCCCGAAATGAAGTTTAAGTGGGGATGTCTAGATTAACATTAATTGAGAAATACAAATTATAAGGTTTCCTAGTTTGTCAASAAAATTAAAATGGGAATTAGAACCAAGGGAAAATGTCGGTCAATTTTGAGCGGTTTTTGGGCATTTTCCATCTTCATCTGAATGCACCTGAACTATTCTGGACGCAATCACATTATATCAATGAAGAACCATCCAGTCAATTCCRAAATGAACGCTTTYTGCAGAAAATGAGAGCAGATTTTTCAGAAAATCTKAATTCCAAACTTWGAATACTTCTGGAAAAAAGCGTAGCTGTCTTCTATTCAACTCGACATTACAGTCTACAAGTTTAAATTGTTGCACAGAAAAAAAGGCTGGCAACAAGGAATGGATGGCAACAAGGCCAGGATTAAGTTTCTTAGAACAAGCAGTGCTGATCAGCAAATCAGTTATTCATCGTGCCATATCTTCAATGTTTTAATGTCAAACTCAACATTTCCGCGTTTGGAATATCAAATTTCGAGGAACCCAAGCAGGAAAATTCAAATTAAACGACTGTGGTCACTTCAGAGTGAGAATGAATCGTCAATGAATGCATTTCGACACGTTTGCATGTTCTTGATAGTTCGCAGTCTAAAAAATGGTATTTTCAACTAAATAATACTCTTGAGTTAAGCTTTACATGTGAATTTACCGGCCTGTTATGTGCGCGAGTGTATTTTTTACTCCTCAACTATTCTTAACGTGTGGAGAAACATTGTCAGAACCAAGAAGATACGAAGAAAATAGTTGCCTATAACGAATGGACTGAAATCTGGGGAACGTGCCGGCCAACTTTAGCATTGGAGAAATTTTCAACTAATAAAATATTAAATTAAGCATTTGCACTTACTAGGTTAATGAGGATATTGGAAAAACGCAAAAATCTGGAAACGCCTTCACTAAAAGACTCAACGTGGGTTCCCCATCTGATTTTCAAGTCATGCTCAAGCGTAAAAATAACATGATAAATCATACTTTATTAATTTTCAGTTTCTTCAGATGGTCAGTTTAGCTCCATAAATTCTAGACGTACCGTATACGCAATAATTTGCCACTTTTAAGACATTCCACTGTACAAAGCACACAAAAGCTTATATCCTCATCGGCATCTCTTGCAGTATCGGCGGTACACGAACGTAATTAATAGGCTCTCATTGTTGTAATAAATTTATTACGCATGCCGCTTCGACAGTTCTGATAGCCCATAAATCGAAGTTTAATGAAGAAAATGCTTAATTAAAAAAAATTGGGTTCTACTTGGGCGACCGCGGCAGTCTGACGAGATTTGTGCTCCTAATATGGTAGCTTATCTAGACGGGCAAAATAGAATTTATCATTTGTTGTGGCAAATGGAATTAAATGCATTATTAATAGAGGTAGCAGCGGATTACTGCTGGGGCAGCAGTAATTTCAGCTATGCCAAAAGGTTGAAAGATTACTGCAGCTTGAAAGCTCAGTAGGCAGTAGGCAGTAGGCATATTATTGAAATGTACATCTAATCTGCTGGAATTATATCGGATATTGCAACTGAGATTCATATTTTTCGAGTTTGCAAACGCTGATTTTTACGTCTAACTCTTCTTTAAGCTAACATGCGGGAGATGTGCGCATAATAATGTATTTTCACAATTATTCTGGAATATTTTATTCGATCAACAAACTTTTAAATTTGAAGTGAAAAACATGTCAAGATTGTGGATTGACTGATCAGCTACTTGCGATAAGTTAAGTGTCCTTATTCTAGATCAGTTCTGCGAATTATTCGCCTTTCAGACAAACATTTAAAAATTAAACTAAAAGATTTTCTTTTGCCATACATTAAACGAAGAGAAGGAAAAAATACCATTCTCTGGTAGGTCAAACATTGGAAAAGAAATCGTTTGTTTATTTCATCTGATAGAAGAAGCTGATGCTCAGTAAAACTAAAAACATTTCGCTAAGCGTAAACTACGATCGACTTCATAAAAACTGATCTGAACTTTTCGTTTTTGTTCAGAAGTCAGGCACGTTGGCAAATTAACATTTTACATGAAAAAAACGCACATTTAAATGCTCTATTCATCAGAAGCAAAGTGAGTTTTGTAACTCACACGATTTTAAAAAGATCAGCAAAAAGCTACGACAGACTTCGGAAAAACTAACTAATCTAGAACGTTTCTTTTTTGGGACAATTAGGCACATTTACAAATTAACATTTTACATGAAAAAAAAGCGAATTTAAATGTTGCATTCATTGGAGCCACAGGAGTTGTGTAAAACGATTTTCAAAATACGAACAAAAATCCACGGTAGACTTCCAAAAAATTGACTAATCTTGTCTTCGTCGTTGAATGAAATTCAGGGAAATTTTCAAATTAAAATTTTACGTGAAAAAGTGTATTTACACGCTCTATTCAGCAGAGAAAAATTCAATTTTGTAGCTGAAAACATGTTTAAAATACGAAGAAAAAATACAGTAGATTTCGGATCGGAAAGACTGGCTCATTTTGATTTATGGCATTTTTAAGCGCACATAAAGTACATTAGAGTAGAATAGAGGTAAAGTGAGTTTGTAGCTCAAAGTGTTCTCACAATACGAACATAAAACTACAGAAGAATTAAGTAAAATTTACTAATCTTGAACATCGTCGTTTTTTAGTTAAATCAAGCAATTTTTAAATTAAAATTTTAATTATAAAAAAACGCAGCTACACGATCTATTTAGTAAAGCATTGTTTATTTCATCTGACTAAAGAGCTTGTGCTTAGAAAAAATTGAAAAATTTGGGTAAAACGTCTCAAACTGTATTGAACGTTCAACATACAACCCAAGAAAATATTCCAGAAACTATACTCGCGGTATTTTCGCTGCTTGCTCTTGTTACTCTAATTTAATTCTATGTGTTAAAAGATCTAACAACAATTTTGTGTTGGTGTAACTGCTTAACTTGTTATTTTTTCCAACTGCAGCTTATTCATATTAATTCTCTTAGAATCGATGAGCAATTTAGTCATCAAATTTATGTACCTGGACGAATATGGGCAATGAGACATTAAAAAGGCAACGACCTAAAAATACGACGTCATGTTAATGATGTCATGCCTATTTTCCTGAGTGAGAAAGCATTCAATTACGTCACGCTGCTCGTTTTGATGCAAAACTCCGTAAATTGAAGCAACTTCATGAATATTTAATTGAAATTAACGGGACGAAACTAATTGAACGTAAGAGCGTTTAACAACGTTTAGAAAATCGCATGCAGTGGCCAGATGAGGGTCGATTTTAATAAAGATATCGATGAAATCAACAGTTTTATTTCGTCTTGTTATACGTTCTGATAATTTCATCAAGATCCGAATTACTTTCTTAGTTTCAATTTTTTCCAGTATTTTTCTGGATCCACGAAAGGATGGTTTGGCGGCTCATTTTGCATATTCAGGTGTCAATGTTATTTATTTTGCAAGAAGATTCACATGTTCTTCTATCATATTCCCAACATTTGCTCAAATAACGGCTTTTTTATTCATTCATCTTTATCACTCCAGCCTGACAATGGGCGGTAAATTTATGTGAAAATTTTCCTATTTCAGCAAGCGAAATAGAGAAACCCTAGTGATAAGAATTAAATTGCGAAAGCAGAATCGACTTATTATTAAGTTATGGCCTGGCAGTCACTCGGCTTTTTCTAATCAATTTAATGGAGTTGCTACTTGTCTTTATCTATGGTTGCTATCTTGGAGCTATCGCTTGCTAACCCACTTTAGAATATGCTTATACATTTACAGTACTTTAAACTATAATAAAATGTTGGAAAACTATGGCTATTCTAACAGTAATGGATAATTTGCAAGTAATTTTCATATGGGTTTGAGCGATTGATATGAAGGATCATAAAAATATAATAGTTGTACGCGAGGAAGAAATAATTAGAACCTAAAGGTACTTCAGATTCTGAAGACATAAATAGAGTGAGCGCAGTGATTTCGACTGTCTGAAGCCTCCAGATCTTTTTTCCAAATAGCGCGCCATTTTTTTAGTTAAGATTTTCAGACCTCACACATCTAGATTTTGTTTCTAAATAATACGCGCATCAAATAAGCCCAACAAAAATTCAAATACCTACATAGATATTATAGATTTTACGATTAGATTAAAACTTCAGATCAAAACTTACTCTTTAACGATACTGCTTTTTACGGTTTTTGTCATTATTTTGTTGAAAGTAAGCAGTTGAAATGCAGATGGTTTGGATGGATAAAAGCAAAAGCCAACTTTCACACCGATCCAGATCCCGTTATTTTCAAGTTCTTGCTTTGAAGAAAAATATATATAATTCCATAACGAAACAGTCAAAAAAATGTAGGTCAACACTATGTTGATCCTCTTGATTGATTTTTCCTCGTCATTTTCGACCTTTTGTTATATCATGACAAATCAATCAATTGTATAATCTATTTGCTTAATACTTGCCTCATTACTCTTAACATATGTTCTATATATTGTTTTCATGTTCTAATGGCTAACAAATTAATTAAATAGTATTCCAATGAGCAAGCTCACATGTTCACGTTCCTCGTCCCGTTTTATAAGATTCTTATCAGGATATTAGATATGGCCGTTCGAAAAGCCACTGAAATTCAATATATTATGTGTTAAATGACGTGACTTACACTGACGTGCTGACGCACTAGACGCATTCATCATATACCCTCTTCTGCAAGACATTACAGACCAACAAAAAAATTGAGCTCGGCTCAGAGTTCGTGTTGCCACCTGAAGAATCGTGTTACTTGACTAATGGCTTCCATTTTTCCGAACGACGGAAATTATTTTGTTAATTGGCTTTATGGTAATTGCATCCAGTAATAATCACTATTTTTTGCCTTTGATCTTAGGCGCCGATTGATTTATAAGAAGTATTTGCTGTTGAAAGATAATTTGATTGAGTTGATAGTATCATGGACAAAAGTGACTTTTCCCAGTTAAGAGCGAGTTAACTTGTTTTGTAACTTTTCTGAATTGTTCAATTAATGCATTGATGAGAAACGATGTGATGGCCAAAGTTCATTAATTTTACTACAGGACTTGGTATCATTTTTGCTAATGTATGCGAATGCAAAATAATTGGAGTCCAAAAATCAGACACTGCAGAAACAATATGAAGCGGAAAAATACAGTAACAAAACACGCGAGACATAATTCCTGGATAGAAAAAATGTGGATGAAGCCACCACGATAATCATATTTATATTTAGTGATTAAAGTGTTAATCGTGGGAGTTTGTCTTTGAGGAAAAAAACTTCCTTTTCTCTGCAGATAATCTGGAAGTCAACACTATTTCTTCAGCACCTTGCAGAATTAGACTTGGTTTATCGATAGTTACTTTCCTTTTATTCCTGTTATTCCGATTTTATTACTTTAGTAATTTTGATAAATTTTCACATCATTGTCGACCCACATCATTATAATAATATTCGGGGAATCTGTCTATGTCCCCCAGAAAATGCCATAAAACATGACGCTATTTTCGATTTAGGTCAGCAAAGAGGTTATCCGGACCAGCACAATATGTGTTTGATGTCCGATATATGAATGTTGTGTTCCACTTTGGGAAAAATTACGTAAATAACAAGGCTTTGAATGTCCTTTCATTGAGTTACACAATGGATTCAACTTGAACTTTCCTTGCTCTATTAATTGGCTTTGATATTTCTATTACTATCAGTGAAATTATTCTATTCGACCCGAAATTGTGGGGTTGCATGCCACTGAAATAAAGTTCCTTCCCTTGGTGCTGATTCATGCTCCACCCTCAGTCCATCACCGTAAGTTCCAAATGAGCTCGGACAGTTGTACTAACAAAAAAGCACATTTTATGTATTTGCATAATATAATGTATTACTCTGGATAACGATCCGAATCTGCATGCAATCAAATATTATGTGGTTTTGTGATAGGAAACTGAAGTAAATACTTTAGATATGATAATGTAATCAATGCCTAGAGCGAATGGGGGTTTGAAGTCATATAAAACATACTCGCAAAAGCGTTCAGTTGTTAGATAATAAAGGAAAATTACGTGAATAGTTTTGCCAAAAATTCCAGTTTAATAAAAGCAAACCGCTAGAATAGAAGAAATGAGAAGCGAAAGAATTCAATATGTGTTTTATGCAGCTACAAAAATAAATTTTCTAAAAAGCATCTAAAACATGTTTTATGGTTCCCGTGAAGGAGCTGCACTATAAATTAAAATTATATGGACTGTTTACAGGCTTTCGACACCTGACTAATGATTAGTTTCCTGGGGTGGTATAATAAGAAGATATCCAATTTCGTTCAAATTCTTTTGCTGGATCTTTAGTTCATTTGCGTTTAAACCCGAAGAAGGCATGCATTTTTTTCAATTTAGAATTTAACTTGAAAAATATGGCTTTCAACTTTTGGTCGCACAATTTAAAATGTTTGTCTTTTTCTTGAAACTAGAGATAAATTAAGACTCAATTTTAAAAAATCTTTGAAATTTTGAAATAATTTTTCTTGCAATTCACGGTATTTGAATATATTTTTCGTCAAACTAAGAACTCGAAAATAAAAGGATTGGATCAATCTGAAAGCAAAAGCATATTTTTGAAAATTACGAGTAGTAATATTTATTTTGGTATCCGTATGTTTTTGCTTTTACACCGGCGTGAATTCCTTTCTGTTTAAGTTCTTACTTTGAAAAAAAAAACTTCTATAGCGCAACAGTTGAGAAATAATCATGAATTACAGTCACTATGTTGAATTCTCTTTATTATTTCTCGTCTCTTTTGAATTCGAGTTGAAGAAATGCTGTTTGTTCCGGAAAAAATCGTCAGCTCGTTTCACCTGTGTATCGTGATTTGGTAAAACAAAAATTGCTCAAAAGGCTTCAAATTCTGTACCGCGTTCATCGAAAGGAAGCGAATCATTGAAAAACATGCTTAAACAACCCGTTTTAAAATATGAAAAAAATCTGCTATATCTTCCTTACAAACACTACATATACATGTTGAGAATCATCTTGGGGTTAGAGTTACGCAGTTTAATGCATAGCTTTTCACAGCCGTGCCAAAATCGGCCCAAAAAGACACTTTTTCATGCGCGTTTCCTGAGATCAACCAGCCCTGAAAATGGTAGAGAATTTGAGGCGATTTGACTCTTTTTGATACACACTTTTTGGGTGGTTTTACGAATGAAAATATAGAAAAACCAGAGGAAATTCACTTTCTACATGTGGTTTTTTTTGCTCAAATAGCGGTGAAATTGATAGAGAATTTGCGGCTTTTTCAGTTATTTTAGTTTCGTATATACACGTTTACGTATACACATTTTGGCGTGGTTTTGCACTTGAAAACAACTACCAACGTGTGTGTTTTTGAGCTTAACCAGCGAAGAAAATTATTTAGAATTTGAGGCATTTTCAGGATTTTACCTTTTCCGGTACACAATTTTTTTACAATTGAAAAACAGCTCTTTCATTTGTTTGAAAACGGATTTTTCCCCTGCGTGGTTTTTTGACTGACGTCAAAAACACATATGAATCAGTTAATTTTTGGGCGCATAAGTAGCTGCGTACTATTTTCAATTGAAACACTAACAAAAAATTTGTACCAAAACAAGTTTAATTGGTGAAAATTTCTCAAATTCCAGTTTTACCTCATCACTTCATACTTCCCAATCTTGAAAACCTAAAAAATCCAAAGAGAAAGTTCCATTTTTGGCCCAAAAAAATGACAACATTCTAGAAACCCGACCTTCCAACAACCAGCAAACTTAAAGCTTAATTCCTATTACAGTTGCTCATAAACTACGTTAATTAACGCATGTCGCGAATTTAGACGTGTCTTAATTAATATGCTATCTTTGTACTAGGTTGTCTTTCTTTCGTTTTCCTTTTTGGTCTGATATCTCTTGAATGGCGCCACGTAATTCAAAATGTGCAAAATGCGAGACATGATTTTACAACTTTATACGATTACAAGGAAAATTTACACTGTGCCGACAGGACAGGCCATTTTATCATTTCTGAACTTCCTACAGAGCCGTATTTACTGGATTTTTCGTACTTGAATCAGTTTCCATAAATAAATTGAAACATTATTTGAACAAGAAATCACAGTATTTCTAGAAGGTTTGCAACAAACTTGATGAAGCATACAAAGAGTCATCTGTTTATCCACTATCATATCTGATTAATTCTAATAACCAAATCCACCTTGAACCGGGTTTAACATTAGTCATTAAGCTAATGAGGATTTAAAATAGTTCCCGGCATAATAAAAACGCACACAAATGCCAATCATTTTCCTTCTGAATTAAAAATAACAGTAATCCTGCATTTAGAAGGCCGGACTGGTGGGTAGCTAGTCATTTCATAATTGCGGATATTACGTTATTAAGAGCTATAATTTATAGCRAAGTTTATAAAAATGTGATGAGGCRATTACATAGACAATTGGCTGTTAAACAAGACATTGTCTTTCCAAGGGTGAACGCTCGGTTTCAATTCGAAAAATCGCGATTTCCGCATGTGATWTTCTTTGTTCAGGTCTTCGCCCCTTTYATTGGGTCGATTTCCTCCAAAGTTCAGCAAAATATCAAAAAGATAAAAGGGCAAATCCCTTCGAGTTTTTGGATCGTTTCCAAGAATGTTACGTTMTTTCCGATAATATATGCCCCAGTTCTACCAAGTGGCTTGCTTTTCAGCATAAAGTTTCCACGTTTTGAATCGGTAAATTATTCATCAAACCATCATGAATTAAAACTAAATTTATTTCGACAAAATTCGGGTTTTGCGTTCAGCTTGATCCCTCTTTGTAATTTTAGCAAATATTTATATTGCGCGAATTCCTGATCCGTAACTTGGTCTCAGTTTACATATACGGTCGACTTCCTCGAGGTTCCAAATTTTACCTGCCCAAAATCGGTTAAAAACTTCTTTATTTCGTTTCGCACACAAAGAGCACAAAAGCGGGCGACTAGAAAAACCGGCACTTTGGGGCCCACAGATTTTGATTGGCTATTCACTACCGAAAAAGATCGGGACTGAAAAAAAAGTCTTTGAGTTATTTTAACGAGAATCTTTTAAGACCTTTAATTTTTTCAGTTTGGAGAACGAGCCAATTAGGCAGCGGGTTTCGATGATATTTCGGTGCGAATTTGGTCAGGTATTTTTGCGGCAAGGACGTTAAAGTTAACAGAATTATCTTGTTAAGGTCCCACTCATAATCATGATGCCTTGAAATCAAGGGCAATATTGAAATGTTTTCTTCTAATTAGTTTAAGGTTTGGAAAGTGTTTTTCAATTTTGCCAAAACGGCGTCAAAGTAACAATGATGTTGAAATTTCGCGCTTTTTGTGTGAAAACTGKGCAATATTTCCAAAATGATGTGAATATTAATAAATGCGTATTTCTGAGATATGAGCAAAAAGTTATAGTAAATATAAAGCMAAAAGTGTYGTCGTCGCGAAACGATAWACGATAGCTTTATTGTRTATTTTTTGGCAAAAGTCGCAGTTTCAGTTAGAGATTTTTTAATGAAAGTACRAAGCAAAAGTTTGRGAAAAAAATTTTTCTGCAGTTTSGCAAAAATTGCGAAAATGTGCAATGATCAAATTTAGCTTTTTCTATGAAACMTGCAAATTTTTCCTAACTGGYRCCTCACTTGCCTGGCAAATCGGGTTTTTAATCCTYTATCTAGTGGTAGAAAACGGGCTTCSCYCAAATGGTTGCTAATATAAGATTKAATATTGCTAATTGCTAATCTTAACTAATTAATTAATCAATAATAATAATGTTGAAAATGTGAAAAGTGACTGAACCTTTCCTCAGTTGCCYCTAATTTACTTGAAATAAACCATTTTTGCCACTGATGCTCACKTCGTTTGTTTATAATCGCCTGCCAAGCAAAGCCGCACATTTTCAAGAGTGGATAAATAGAAAAACATACGAATCAATTTCCGCCTGTTAATTATTTGAATCTGAAGACTACGTTTGCTGTATGCAAACGCGGTTCGGCGTTTTTCTTTTTCCTCATTAGGAAGGCATTATTTCATAAAACAATTTTCAATGGCTGATATTAACTTACAGACAAATTCAGGCCCTGTTGGCTGATTAATACCACATTGAACAACATCTAATACAAGCGGATAATAAAATCGAACGGCGATCTTTATGGTAATTAAATTCCGCTCTCGACTTCCATACATTAAAGCAGATGATATTATAAAGACGTACTCATCTTCATTCCTAATCCAACGCTTCCGGTAACTGTCTTAAGTGGTGTGTTTAAGTAGTTGGCTTGTTGTCTAAATTTATAATAACAAAAACCGGCATGTTGTACCGACAAGTAATCAAGCCCGATCCGCACTTTGACGCACCGAAAACAAACTGCACTAGCGTGAAATTTCCGTTTTGGGTTTTTTTCTACTTGACATCTGGAAAATTCGACTGGGTGACTTGGAATTGGAGAAGATTCCTATTTTTAGCTGGTTTTTATCAACATTAGTCAATTTTTATCGCGGCTTTAAAAGCAAAGCAAGAGCCTGAAGCTGAATCTCCAGAAAAAGCGAAATTGAAACTACTTTAAGAAAGTTCGCGGCCACTGTGATTGATGCACTCGAAAAACTCACTAGTTTCAATACTTCCAGAGGTTTTCTACTACAAAATTCATTGATTTTAAAAGAACAGACGCAGCAGCCAGTAAGTAAACGAGATTAATAAAACCACAAGAAATTAAATGAAATTTTAGGTCCAATATTTTTATGAGCAATATAAACAGGATGTTAAACTTTTTTTCAATTTCAAGTCAAATAACTTTTAGCGGGGGCTTTTTTACACCATAATAATTGTTTTGATTGGTGTTTCAAAATGGCATGATTCTAATGAATTTAATCATTCCGCATCTGAAATCCCGTGATAAATGTTCATGAATGTGAGGTGAGTGCGGACAATCTCCAAGAAGACATACAAATGTCTTCGACTTCCCTTGTTTGAAGATTTGATTTCAAGATTTCTATTTTATTGTTTTCATCTGGTTTTAAGTCCTATTTTCCAGGTTATTGAGCGTAATCAATTCAATTGAAAATTTTCATTCGTCTTTCCTATAAATTATCTCGTTTGTCCCTTGTCTTGTGCTGCTTCGATACCATTTGTCCAAACTTTTGCCAATGCATTTAGGTAAGCTTGCATTAATTTATCTTTACAGTTATGGCTTTTAGCCCCCATACAATACGGCTTCCTTGGGATGAATCCCCTTTAGAAATAAATAGCGTGAAGTCAAAGAATGTATTTAATTTTGAACAAGTTCAATTGCTTCCATTGTTGGTGGCCCTTTCCTTTGAAACTGTTCACTAATGGAACTCCAAAAAGGTATTTTCTACGAAAGCCACAATGAAAAATTTGATGTAATATGGATATATTCGATGTACTCATCGATATTGAGGCTAAAAATTAGCTTTTTCTTAACGAGTTTTTTTTTTACATTTTTTTCACGGTAGGAAACAACTTTAGTGTGTACTGAGGAAGGTAAAGGGCATGATTATCTTGTGCTGTAACCCATTAAATCGGAAACGTGCACAAAGAATAAAAATTAGCACCTTTAACCGAATTTCACGTAGGTGTGCTAATGACGGCTTCGTTGTTTCCGAGGCTCATAATGGCTCTTGTCTGCCGGTAAACGTATTATTTAGTACCAAAGAAGGTACACCACCATCCAATATTTCTTTGTTTTATTATGTAATGAGCGGATGGGTTGAATGCACAAAATTGCTACGTAAATGCTATAACACCTACTACCCGTCAACTGTTGAACTTTTCGATCTACCTTCTCGGCCGCATAATGTATGCTGGTTTAATTTTGCTTTGTCCAGGAACCGATTATTTATTTGCCAATATTTCGATTAAATTTGTCTGCATTTTTAGTCGGTACATTTGAGACGTAGATTTTTAAAAAACGGATCTCTGTGATTTTTAACTGCAAATACAGTTACAATAATTCTAGAAATTTTCTAACAGTAAAAGAAAATAAACGTCTATTTCAACTTGTTACTTAATTTTTTGTCATTTGGATCGTGTTTTCTTCGCCATTCTCTGCCATTCGGA
Source organism: Dendroctonus ponderosae (assembly GCF_020466585.1). NCBI lineage: Eukaryota > Metazoa > Arthropoda > Insecta > Coleoptera > Curculionidae > Dendroctonus > Dendroctonus ponderosae. The sequence goes on along the minus strand of NW_026018165.1, from coordinate 14,883,349 downwards.
AACCGCGATTTTAGGCCGTTGTAGAAAATAATTAGTAGAAAACGTCTAGAAGAAATTATTTTTCACGACGACCTAAAATAAAACTCCCCAGATTCACTGGTCTTTATTTAAATATCATCACCAAATTTAATATTTTTTCCTCAGAAGTTTTAAGTAATCAATTTCACATTTAACCACTTTGTCATCATGAATCTGGGGTGACTCCTTTTTCTCAACCAACCGAATCAGAACTTTTCAAATAAAATTTTCCCAGTTTTGAAGTACTTGCATGTGAATCATAAAGTTTCCAACACTTAATAAAATAAATAAATAATCTCATGGGCTACTGACATATTTACAGTATCTTTAACAGTCAGTGCTAGTGGTTTATGATTAATTCGCTGTGAAATCAAAAGCTTCAATAAGCTAAATTTACGCGCGCTTATCTATTGCATATATTATTTTTTTTATAAAAATGTGCAAAATGCAATATATTTTTCGAGTTCCAACACCAACTGAAAATGTTCTCACATGGTCCAGATGTTACATATTTACATCCATCAGTTTGCACCAGCTTTAAGTATTCGTAATAAATAGCCAATTACTTAAGACAAACTTCCGATAGCAAAATGTCGAATTCAAAAACATTAAATTATCTAATACACGCATTTCATAGGCACTCAATGAGGTCAAATAGCAATAACTCAGTAAGATCTTCTCATAAAACCATACTTTAAATTTAGCAACATGAACTAGATTATTCGAAACATTTTTCCAATTGCGTTCTTGTCGCTCGGTTTGGTAAAAAGTCCAAATATAAATGTAAGTAAACATTTTATTATGGAGTTGGCCTCAATGAAATCAGCTTCTTCTAATAAGAAAGATAATAAACCGTCAGTAGTCAACACGATAAAGTGTCTGCTTTATTTAATAAACTAGACAGAAAACTACAGACATCAAAGTATACAACATCCAGATGGGAGGCGAATCTGGGAACAAATTTAGATATTTTAGTTTTCCAAGCAAATATCTTTTAAATTGCTCATTTGGAAAAATATTCTTAACAGGTTGTCACTCCAGGAAGCTCATCAAAGCTTCCAAATGTCCATTAGAAAGTTTTCCACTCATATCATGACTCAGAAATAGTGAAACTTTGATCAATCCCAGACTAGTTTAAACAACCGAATTAGTATCAATTTAGCGATGTATATTTATCTAAATCGTAACAGAATCAATTCGGTTCGGCTGTAATTATGTGTTGGAAAATATATGGGTTAGGTCAACTTGGGTCGCCATTAAACCAATTTCAGTTCGATCTAGACCACATAAGTTCATGAGTAGATTTGTCACGTTTTACTATAGCGTGAGGAAAAATTGATTAACTTCCCTGTTGGAATAACAGTTTTTTTAATGCACTTTCATCGGTTTTCTGCAATATTTTAGGCATCTTTATTGCACCTGGAAGGAAGTGGAAGTGAACTCATAAAAATAAGCTCAGTTAAAGCATATGTTAGTAATCCAGTTCAGTTTGTTTGCAAATGGGATAACAAGCTAAAAGGCTTCGGAAGTAAAGCTATCAAATCTTATGAATAAAAATCTTCAGTCTCGATGAAATATTTATGGATTGTTTTATTTTCTTGGCATGCTCACTGAAATCAGGAAAGACGAGAAAGTCTTTAAATGTGCAGAGTTACGACAAAAGTAACAGATTAATATTCACTTAATTTATTTAGTTTATTTGTCACAGCATACTTTTCTCATTGTCTTCTAGTGCACTTCTGTAGTTTAATAGCGTTTTATCCAAGGAAAGGAATATTATAATTTTAGCGCGAAAAAGTCGTTGTTCAATTTAAACTGTAGTTTATTTGGGTTAATTTTATTGTATTATTGTGACTTCATACTGTGGGAAACTTAAATTCATTGTTCAACACTTACACTTTTCAGTGCCAGGTAATTAATTTAATTCAAACCACTTTTGAAAATTTTCAATTTGATTAATTTTTTGTATTGTTGTAAGTACATGTAGCAAACCGAGTGTGTTTTGTTCACATTATCTGTTCTTTTAATAAAAATATATTAACGTAGGTACATGCAACACTTCAAAAAGATGTAAATAATCAGTATAAAATATTCTAAATCAATTTAAAGCCTGCGTAAATATTAAACAGTTTCCTTATTTGGTCAAATGTTGCGAACAAATCTCTTGTAAGAATAAACGACAAATTTATGTAAATAGTTGTATTTAGAGCTGCCTTACTTTCAGCAGTTTAATGCAAAAACAGAAATTTTATCGATCAATAGTTCAGAGAAAGAAATTAATAGTAGTCTGTAAGCCTGAAAGTGTTCATTTTAATTGACCGTTGCTGTTAGACGTTTTGCAAATTAGAATCTGTTTTAGTGGAATTATTTAAGCCAAAAGTGAATGACTTTAAAGTGGAAATGTATTTGGTATTTTAAGTATCATTTTCAATAAAACAATATTGATTATTCTGTAGTTTTTTTTGTTTTGTCTCATCATCAGAAGAACACATCTTCCATGAAAATTGTTATTAAATATTTTTTTCAATTAAAATATTGTTGCTCTAAGTTAGTTTTTCATATTCAGAAAAATATTGCGTTCTTAATGGGAGATTTGTATCACAATTCCCTTTCGAAGAGTTGAAAATTATATACATTTTAACATGCAACATTTTACATAAAATTCCTGATCCCAGATAGAAAATATGTAAAGGTTTTACTATAATCTGATACATAAGCTCCTGATACTGACTTGCTTTTTCCAGCGAGAGTCTTAAATGGAAATCGAACGAAATTCTTAATTAGCTTTTGTTGAGGAGATAACAAATCCAACAGCACTCAGGCCGCAAAAGGCAGCAAACAACTCCCAATATGAGCAGTCGCTGGGAAAGTCGGCCCCGGTGCCCCTTTTTCATTATTATTAATTTAAATTTGGACGTGTGGCACGCCACTTTTGAGAGCCACTTAAGGCCCCCATAAACTTATCAGCATGTTTCAATTTCCGTTCATTTAAATTGATTAGTATTTATTTGAATTCAACTTAGTATTTGAACGTTGACTGTTTTCAAAACGTATTTGTAGTAAATTTTTCGTTCAAGTATTTGGTTCTTTTTTGCTACTGCGGAGTTTGCAGAGGATGAACGAAGATTTCTTTAAGAATTAATTATTGAAGAATGAATGGAAGCAAGGAATTTTCCAGTTCTAGAAGAGAATGAATGCGAAAATCTGATAATGTCGATCACGACAATATGAAAATACGATTCGTTCGACTTGGAAGTGTTGTCTGGCGATACCAGGAACTAAAATACGGGACAGATTGTATTCGGTCGGTGCATGGATAATAAATCGAAATAAATCTTTCACTTCACACCTCTGCAAAATCGACTGGGGAGAAACTAACGACACGATTTTCGCCCACAGCTTGCCATTTGGTCCGATCTGGGTAAAAATGGGCTTTAGGCGTCGAGTTGCAACATTTCTGCAATCACGAAGGAAAAACGCTAAATAAATGTTGATACGACACGCACTCGAGCAAATTTGCTCAGAAAATGGCACTTTGCACTGTAAAAATAGGAAAAGTTACAGGGAGTGGCCAACATACAATTTTATTGGATAATTAGGTTGAGGTCGTAAAAAATAGCAAGAAGGGCGTGTGTGTACTATCTAAAGTTTCAGGACATGTCCACTTAAAAAAGAAAATATATAACTACAATATTTTATTTTTGATTAAATTTAGTGGACTGTTAATCAATTTTTATTTGCTTTATTAAATTTACATCTATTTCTATATATTTTGTAATGGAACCAACAAAGTAAATCTAGGCGATTGAAAAAAAACAAAGTAAAAATCTCAGTTTTTCACGAAATAAATTTTTATTCAAAAAACACTCCCTCAAAACTGATGGCAGCTAGAAAGTTATGTTTAATGCCCCTATAATGGCGAATGCAAATAATTGGCTAATATCACTTTGCTACCCCGATTCTTCAATTGTTGGCGATTTTTCAAAATAGGATGTTGAAAGTTACAATTTTCACCGTTCCCAATCGACAGTTTTTTTTCAAAAGTTCCTAACTAAAAAAAAAAATGGTTTTTACTCCGTTCGATAGCCACAAATAAGTTCGATTATCTCTAGAAATAACCACTTTTATTTGTATTTTCTTGGTTGTGGGCGAGTTTTAAAACTAAATGTTGAAATCTTAATTTATCTCGAATTGCAATTTTTAAATTCTTACTTGGAGAGTAGACCAGTTGGTGCGTCTCTTTTTATGCCATTCTACAGAGGAAATTTGTGTCCATTATTTCTGTGAGTGTCACTTTTCTACATCTTTCGTCAATTGTTGACGATTTTTCACTTTGGAATGTTGAAAGGTTCAATTTTCTTCACTCGACAAGTTTTCTTTCAAACATTCTTTACTCAAAGTAAAACTAAGGTAGTCGGAAAGTCAAGACTGTTGTATCAATTGTTGACGAGTTTTTAAACGTTAGTTCAAGTTTAGATTTCGCTTTTTTTTAATTCACAATTTTTTTGCATTTTCATGATAAGTATAAAGTTTTACAATATATACAAAATAATAGTCAACGGTAATTTGTGGAAAAAGCACCGAAAATTTCTATTTAAATATTAAGTTTTGCTACCGAAATGATAGTTTGGTGCTTTTTTCATTTGCTGATATAAATTTGCGCAACTGAAACCGTTTCGATGAATTTTGTTCAAAGCTACTGGAACAGAGTAAATTATTATTTTTTGTCTTCAACGGAAATGGAAACAGGGAATCTCGTGAATATAATATGGAAAAATGTGTTTTTATGCAAATAATGCTTGCTCTTGCTAGTCCAATTTAACTAAGAACAGAAAGAGTCGCATATTCCCAATTTTTTTCTGCTTTCTTTCCAGTTGTTGCTCTAGTTTCTTTGACGCGTTTACTTTCACAATTTACTTAATTTTGAATTCAGTTTTTAAATGCTTCAGCCTGAAAAACACTGTAATTAACTGTTTAGATTGAAAAATTTTGTGAGAATTTACGTCTTGACTGAACGAAAAAACAAATCCAATATTTTAATAGTTTCATAATTAATCCATCCATCGTTTTGCGCATTTCATCGGTGTTTGTTACGATATTCATCTGAGACCCGGTAATTTATGTCTGCATATTCAAAGTGCTCTCGAATTGAAATAACAAACCTAACATACATTGCACGGATAATCGCGAAATTACAAGCCATTGTTCTTGAACGCGATATATCGCCGAGATAGCGGTTTTTATGTTAATTGAATGTATAAATGCCCTTTCGGCAACTTTATAAAGTTATCAACTACGCAATTTCTAGAACAATCGCATTATTTCGTGACATTTCCAACATTCCAGTTAAAAGGGTAACTTTCTTAGCAATTCCTTTTGCAAGTTTTTCCGCAACAGTGATTAATTTTGATTTTCTTTGCTTCGCATAGACTTAAAAGAAACCACTTCTCGATATAAATATTCAATGATTCGCTTCAACGGCGCCCTTCAGTCGGACGTGATATCTCTGGTTTTTACTTAAATTTACCAGATTTTCCAGGTCCATGAACCTTCGTGCCAAGATAAATTTGACAAACATTTCAACGATAACTTTTGTATTAATTATTAATATATTTTTATCTATGAAATTTATTATGATTAAAATCACAATGTGTTAATGGAACCGATATGGTTTTACGGAGTGTTTTCTCCAATTGAATAACACCTTTAACTGTTTAACGTACTGCATACATTTTTTCTCTTCAATTCAATAAAATTGGGAAGAATTTGATAGTTTCGAGTGCTCGCATTAAAGCTGCGGAGATAAAAATACCGGCAAATTATACACAATGCTTGCGTACTAATTTTATAAATACCTCAAATCCTGATAAACATACCTTTAGTTTATCTGGGTCAACTGATGCACATTGCTAAGATCTGATACTCAATAGATTATATGGCCAGCATATATTTTGAACTCCGCATCATTGATCAAACCAGTCGATAAGTTTGTTTGAACACTTTAAGAACAAGAAACAATTACGGGTTGCTAAAGAACACAGAAAGGAATATTTTATCGGTTTTAACAGAAGTTTATTAACAAATTCCTTCTTCTAGCGCTTCTGAATTAATGCCAACGACAATTTATTGCATGGAAATATCATTAAAAGTTGCCCCTAATCCTTATCCTGCAATCTTCAGTTCCTGTTAAATAGAGCAAAGCTGTCAAGGATCGAATAAAGTTTCCTTTCGAGATCAATTAGCCCAGATGGGAATAATATAGATATTTTTCGGATTTCATTGGGGTGCACCCGCATTGTATTTCGACCAATTACATTAACTATTGAACATATTCAGTCGAATATACAGAGAGATCTGCACAAGAAGTAAATACCAGTATATTCAATTTTGTTTTTCGGCTAAAAGTTTGGATTTAAAAAAAGTTAGGGTAGATTAATTGATTATTTGGTACTGAAAAAGAGCGAAGTAGAAAATTCAGAAATCAATCAAGAAATTCAATCATTCAATCAGAAAACGTCAAATAAATCTACTGAAAATATTGGATTTCTACATTAATCAAGTGAAAAAAGAATAATGAAATTCATGATTGAAATAAAACGAACGCGTTCAGTAAGAGATTAAAAGTAAAACTCCAATTTTACTCAATTGATCAAGAGATTGGAAAAAAATCGGACGGTAAAGAAAAATTAAAGTATAAAAAGTTTCAAAGTTTCCAAAGAGCATTCAGATCGATTGGCTGGGGATTGATACAAACTGGAAATGTTGGCATAAATCAAGGCCCAAAATCCCAATAGTGAACGCCTTCTTAATTAAAATACCTTATTAAATAAAATAAAATAAAATAAAATTCCTGTGCCATCCTGTATATCTTTTCATCATTAGTGGGTCACGAAAATGGCCTTCTGGGCACGCTGCTTACAACCACCCTCAATAGATTCACTTTTCAGCCCCGTTTGCCTTTGTTGTATCAACCCTCGGATGTTCACTTTTGCAGGCTATTTATTATTACTCAACTTGGCGGAAAACAACTAATGTATTTGTGATTTATAGAGAATGAGATGAATATCTTTGCTGATACCCTTGGAGAAATATAGTTACGAAACAGGCAATAAAATGTCGATTTTCAAATCTGAATTAAACTGCTCAACAAAATGAAAGTTACACAGTCAAATTTGCCCTAACTTTTGAACTGGATACTGATTGCTTTGAGCGATTTTGTTTTAATTTAAATTTAATTAATTTAACAATGTAAGACTAAAATTCGATTTTCAGAATGAATAAAAAATTACCCAAATCAGAATTGCTCCCGAAGTCTGTGACTTTGGAAGATTTTCAACTAAGTGAAGTTTAGTTAATATTTTGTTCATTTATGCAAGTCGCTATATTGAATTTTTCTTTCAATTCGATTGTGAAGTTTTAGCTTCATTATGAGCCCCAAATTTTGGAAATACAAAACCAAGAAGTTTATTTTCTTAAACCAATCTGCAAATAATCGAGATACCCTTTCAGTAATTTTGCATTTTCATTTGCCACCCTGTAGCAGCCCCGAATGGAAAAAGATCCATTAAATACCGGTTCAAACAAAATCAATTCACTCCCAGCAGTCAGAATTTATTCAGTTCCAAAATTTGCCAGTATAACGTTGATTTTTTCAGCAGTTTAGTACGAATAAACGTCGATGTTACCATATGCTGAAAGAAATGCCTCTGCAACGTTCGTTGTTCTAATTTCTAAACGCAAAACTAAAATAATTAATTGTTGTCGCATAGTTTTCCATTGGATGTTTTTCAGTCCACTAAAATAAACTTCACACGTAGGCGACCATTCGTGGCCTTTATATTAATGCACGATAAATTTCGAAAACTTTCGAAAACACAACTGTGACACTAATGTTTTGCAACTGAATGACGGAATATCATTGAACAAGTATTCCTTTCAAGAACAGTGCAAGCGTTATGTAACACGCGGTTATTAAGCAGATAGATTTAAAAGAGGCACTGGAGCAAACAGCAAAATTATCCAAAGACATTTACTGGTATGACACACTACGGCAATACATATTTTGAAACTTTTCTGTTACCAACATCCAGATACGTCCAGCGTTTACATGGGGCAGGTCTTCTTCTTGCGTCTTCTGCTTCTTCGTCTACGTTTCCCACAACGACCTCTCGATCGAGATTTCCGTCGTCTACGTTTCCCCTTACCTTTCTTCCTCATACTGCATGCTTGTTTATAGAATTTGTGCCTCTCTTGGTCATTCATCTTACACCTAGCATAGATAAACCGTGAATGGCCGCACAATTGGCAATTAATTTCTAAACCTTACCAGCATTTTGCGCCTTCCACCGCAATTTTACTTTGAGGCCATCGACAGTGTTTCTTCCTGAACACTCGCAAGTAGTTAAGGAAAGGGTTTTTTGTTTTTACTCCTGGTCTACATTTGCGCCCCCTCCTTCTCCTGGATCTCCTACGAGATCGTTTTCCACATGACCGACGACTGGATCTTTAAAAAAACGAAGCAATATCAGAAAAACCATTTGAAGCATATTCTACGTGACATCACAGTTTCAGCATAAAGAGCGAAATGTATGAATCAATTAATTTAATGTAAATTTTTGCTGATTTTGGAGTAGAAACATGACGGTTCACCCTTCTTAAGGTAACAACAATATTGGGTTTTATTACCTAAATGTATTAGCTTCAGGTAAGCCAATTGTTAAATTTCATGATTTAAAGTAAATACTGATTTCTACATTATCTATACTTATTTGAATAAATTCATTTTCAATATTATGATTTCGGATAGAGTAGAACAATAAAAAATTCCCCTATTTTGCAGAGTTCTGTCGCGAAATCCATAAAAAACAAAGGTTTTTAATAACTGCATCGAGCACGCAGACCCGATCAAAATCAACAGTTTAAGCTGAAAAATCTCAACACTCACCTCCTTCTTCTGAATCTGGATCTGCATTTCCGACTGCTTCTTCTCCTACGACTTCTACTCCTACCTTTTTTCCCGCAGTATACGCTAACCGGAATGTGCCTACAGCCGGACCTTGAGCAAGATCGGCTCATGCCGAGAATGGAACGAATAATACGTAAAATTTTGAATTAAAAAAATTATCACATTATTAAGCACAACTTGAAATTTGATTTACGCATTTTGGAGTTTTGACAAAATTTGACAATTTTTTCAAACAAACGTTTCCACGGGCACGGTGTCATTTTTTATTCTCATGGGTAGAGTATAATTTTGCCTATTGTTTATCTTATCCTATGGTACAAGGTGGAGGGATACTATCTGGAAATTTAGCTCAGTGGGATTTCAACGTCATCTTCTCTCAGGGTGCTGATGGATTGAGGCACATCCTCCTTTCATCTGGATTTTTCCATGTATTTATTAATATTTTTTGCATATTAAGCCATCTTTATAGGTGCGGAATTTGTTTAAAAAAATATCAGAAGGTGTATGCCAAGAAGAACTGCTTCTTCAGAACAGTTTTATCAGACTGGTCGCGGTACTGATAAGGCCGACCCCAGTCAAGTTCTTTTATTTTTATTTTTATTTCTGTTTGTTTTCTTATAAGTTTGTCATATACAGTTTTAACCATTTTAGACCGTTTTAACTAGTTTTTAACTAGTTTTGACTATTTTTAACCATTGTTTGACATGTTTTGTTAGGTGCTCTGGGGGTTGTTTGATTCTGATTTGGCAACGGCCCTGATGATGACTTAATTGTCGAAAGCGCTTGGCCTTAATTAATAATTACATACACACTTCGTTCCAAAAAAATATTCAATACGGAACTAAAGTTATCGCTCAAGCTAAATTTTCTGAATACTTGTTTTATGATTTTAATATATTTTTATATTTCCTGTTTCAATATTTTTCCAAATCCTAACTCAAACACTTTTTGTATACATCAAGAGGAGCTTGTTAGGTCGAAGACTATGCGACGAGCTTAAAAAACACAAATGAAAACAGTAAAAGAACTTTAGAACTATTTTTCGTAGAAAAATCAAATCGCTCTAATGACCAAGATTATCGTCAGGAAGAGAAGAATCTAACGAGCTCAAAATTCACTATTACGTTTACTATTTTTTTGAAAAAACGCAAAATACCTCACATTTTATACGATTTTTTCCCAAAATAAATGCACCCATCTGATTAAAAAGCACAATAGAAATTTGAGACCCAAATAATCGAAAATTATGCCCTATTTTGAGTGGTTTTCGAGTAATTTTGGTCTTTAATCGACGACATTTTTCTTACCATAGTCTCAAACACCCCATTTATTATGAATAAGGAAGCTTGTTAGGCCTAAAACTATGTATTGAGCTCTAAAATCACACACACAGAAGATTTTTAGCTGAAAAACTGAATTTTTATATTCTTTTAGATACTTCTTTACCATGTTACCTTCTAAAATTTGATCCAGTGACGGCGCAAAATAGTATATTTCTCAAGATTTTATATTCGCTTTTTATTGGCCATCTTTTCATTTTCTCGCTTTAAGCGCTAAAGTTAACTGTATTTTCATTTACTTTCTTTGAAGTTCTTTTAATAAATTGAGCCCAATTTAATATAAAAGTGCTAGAGTAAAGACTGAAAAGTCCATATTGCAATCAAAATTTACTTTATTGCCTCAGAAAACAACATCCAACAAAGAATGACATGTATTTTGTTGCTATTGCAAGCAGAACGCGATCGTCTTCTTCTTGACTTCATACTTCATAGAAATGCCCTGAAAAATTTAGAGCATAAAACAATCGGAAAGGTAGTATTATGGCGTTATTAATCTAAACATGCGTAGAAACACTGTATGAGATGGAAAAATTGTTAAAGTTGCTAAAAATTGAATAGTCAAATTTTTTAATCCCATTAAATCTCAGCATTTAAGGCAAATAAAGACAGTGGAAAACATATAACTTTCGAAAGAAAACATATACAACAAAAGTTGCAATATAAAAAAACACAATTTAATTCCACATTTTTTTAATGAAATTAATATAGCGTTTTGTTTCAGGTTATTAGTCGGTGCCCCCTTAGGTCAGAACTTGCAGCCAGATACCAATTACTCAGGAGCAGTGTTCAAATGCCCCATTTCTGAGTTGGATCAGGATTGCATCCAAATTGAGACTGATGGACAGCGGCGTACGTATTCATACTTTCTAGCATCATTTTTAGATTCTTCTAGATTGAGCCTTCTTAGATAAAAAAAATGATATAGAAGTTATATGTTTAGTCATATTTAGGAGCGATCAGTGTTGTTTACATCCCACTAGAGGAATAGAGCGAGGTTATAGACCCCACACAGTTAGATGTTTCGTGTTAGTTTTTGCCTATTTGTCTGTTGTTTTTTTATTCGAGGCAAGGAAGTGTTTAATGATGTCGAGATTAATCCTAACGGGCTTTTCTTCGGATTATCGCTTTTACTTGCCTCGATTAGTTTTTTGTGTAAAGGTTATGGATTATAAAGGCGGAAACAAATGGAAGATCTAATCAAACGCATTTTTTTCTTCAATTAATGTTTTCCACTTTAAGTATTTAGTTCTTCCATTTCAACTGACCTATGCAACTGTTTTTTTAGTAGCGTGATTACACTTTTCAAGACACTATTCCATTTTTAGACGCTTTAGGTGTGATTTTTCATAAAACTGGAGTTTAGTGATTGAAAGTGTACAAACTTGTCTGCGTCTTTTTTATCGGGGAGTGTTTAGTTTTGAAATTTCAACACCGATAATTGGGAGTTTTTGTGTAGATTTATGTCCTAGATAGAAGTTTTTGCAAAAGAAGCGCACTGAAAGTTTCAGACCGATACTGACTCACACACTTGAACACTGTACAATTTTTTTAGAATCAATTACCCGGAGACCTAAATATTTTTCAGACGTTATGTTAAAACAAATATTTTTATTTTCTTTTCACTTTAATTTAAAAATTATTTTGTGCCCAAAAGGGAGTGGCGTTCTTTTGCATAAAACTAAATTCAACGAGACGGAAGTTCTACGAGTAATTTTTGTGTTTTTGTTTTCGGGATTCACTTGCAGAGGCCGGAGGGAGGTATTTATGTAAGTGGTGGTCTCGAACCAAACGAGAGGTACCAATTGAGTTTTATGGTGCCGCCTCGGTAATAGCATGAGTATTTTGCTGATTTTTTAATTAGTCGCATGCCCTCACTTGCACGAGTAGACTCGCGCGGTGGTTTTGATGCCCGATATTACAGGTGACATGTAGAGTGTAGATTTGCCTTCGGAAAATTGGGTACTGCAACATTCACTCATTACATTTCTAACGTTCAACTTCCACAGTTGAAAGTTATACTTATATCAAATCTGGTTCGTCTGATTTGAGGTAAACGTTCATACATTTACTTTAACTAGCGAACTGAAAACTTTATTTGGAGTTGTTTTAGGTAAACTCCAGCAATTTCCCCTTTGGAACAACAAAATGATAAAAGTTACCTGCGAAAAGCCCATTTTATCGTCAATTCCACGAATCGAGGACATTCAACGGAACAACCTGATAATGAGGATCGATTTTGATTACAATTAGGAAATTCTAGCCAAATTTGCAGCAACTGTATTTCATTTTTTATAAAGGTTGTTTCCAAAAAAAAATAAGAAAATCAAGCTTTATTTGTGGCTGGCTTTTAGATTTTCATTGGCCATATTTTTGCCATGTCGAAGTTTACAGATAGTCCTTACATGTGATTCACTTAGTCACCGGTTTAATAAAGTGCACAAAAAAACTCAGTCAAAAAATGTTGCTGTTTTGCATCTGTTTTTAAGAAATAATCCATCTGATCCAACGGAGTTTCCGATATCGAATTAGTGGCTGTAACTTGAAATTTTTGAAGCTTTTATTTTGTAATTTTCATTGCTGTACCCAAATTTCCAACCATGAACGTGTAGCTGTAGTGTCTGTAAATAGAGCTTCTGTAAATTAAATAAAATGTAGATACACTATCACATGTAAATAAACATCAAATGTTTCTCGGAAAATCCTTATAAAATTATTATTTTATGTGTTTTGCACTCAAAATTCATTAAGTTATTTTCGGAATTAACCGGGAATTATTACGTAAAAGTCGAAAATTTTTGCATAGCTGCAACTGATGAAACTTACATATATTTGCTGAACGATAAGATATGGTAACAACACACGTACTTTGTCAAACTCTGTTAAAGTTTAATTTAATTTTCCAGGATGTTCGCCCGTTCTTGACTGTTTGGAAAAAAATGTTCCCACTTTATTAAAAATAATATAAAACAGATTATACATTACATAAAACAAACATAAACAAGTCGAAAATAATTTGCATGATTACTTGATAATACGGTACGTTGGGGATAATTACACTAACTAAGGTCTTCGACTTTAACAACAAATTTACAATGTTCTTGGGGCAGTTTATCTGGACATTGAAACATTTTTATACAATTTATAGTTACACTGACACAGTGGACTATTTTAACGTGACTAAACCTAAATTAATGTTGAGAATAATAGCAACATCTGACCTAATAAGAGTTAATAACAGAACTTACTTAAACCACAAATTGCTCACTTTTTTGAAATTTTGCTGTTATCTTTGCATTTATTCATTGATAATTCCATTTTTTTTAAATATTTTAATTTACTTGAAGATGTTCTACTGTTAAAAAGCAAAAGATCCGATTCACTTCAATAATTGGAGTCTTGAAAAAATGAGAAAGTGCTATTTTTCGATCATTAATTAATGGCTCTATTTGCTGTTTGAATTGATTCAAAGTAATTTATTTACAAGGTGTTCGGAAAATCAACTTTTGGAAAACGGCCTTCGGCATTATTCTGAGCTGTTTAGACGTCTTAATTCTCACGTCTAAAAAAAACAGCGGATTTTTTCCTCAGAGACTTGAAATGAAAATATGAAAAGCTGAAAAAATGTAAAACTGGAAATTCTTTACTAATCAAACCGATGGTTATTTATTCACACTGATACATTCTAAGTTTACTTACTTATTAACCGAACACCTTGTATAATTTACAAACTTAATTTATTTTTGAAACCTGAAGTGTTAAAAATATTTAAAATTCCCAGACGTTTTCAACACATACAGAAACTATATAACATTTGCTGTTGTTTAAGAATAAGTGTTAACTACTAAAATCCGCCATATCCAAGCCGGTTAACAACAGCCAAAATAACGCTGTAGATTTTGGGGTGTTCAGCTTTTTGAATCTGATTTAATCCAATAACAACGATAATTTTATTGTCTTAACGTTGATTAACTCACGAGACCACGACAGAATTATTGAAATCCGCTTTTGGGTTTTGTGTTGACATAATTTTAGCAGAATCTCGGTTTTTCGAGTTTGTGTTAATTTTTTTTTCCTCCATGTGATTTTCACTACTTGGTTTGAACGAATGGTTTTCCTTTATAATTAATATACACCGCCTGCGATGTTTTTTTGCATTTTATCACGATTTGCATTGATTTATTCACTTAGTGTTACAGTTTTAGGCTTTGTTTTGTTTGAGCGACTTTAGGCAGGCATTCTGTAAATAAATCGCATTTGTTGTACATAGAGAATCTGAAGTATTAATAAACCTTTTAGAAACTAAAGTTGATATTAATTTTTTTATGAAAATTAATTAGTGTTTTTATCAAAGCAAAAAGGGTTTTTCTGAAAGGGTTTTACGAGCACAAGTTGTAATTGTAGAATATTTTTGCTGTTATTTCTAATAACCAAGGGATATTGTTTGCTGATGCATTATTTTTTTACAAAGCTGCTGCGTGATTTTGATTAAAAAGAGCTAATTAAGCATATGTTTTATTTTCATATTCCACTCAGGTAATTGATACTTAAATTCTTTTTGCTATCTTTATGTATGTATTTTTTGTAATTAGAATACGTGTTTTCCTTTATTTGTTACGTGTTTCTTCTCACTTTTGTGGTAAGCAATATCCTTTCTCTTGTGACGAACTAACCACAATCATTGATGAAACTATGGGCTACCAAGCAAGGCAAAAGTTTTCCTTTCATTGAAATTTGTTGGGTAAAATACCCGAGTTTAATTTGAGTCTTGTTGATGCCATAGTTTCACCAAATCTGCCCAAAAACATTTCACTTGTAACTTTCGTAATTTTTTTGTAGTCAATGAAGTTGATTATGATGATGATCTGGACAGTCTGGATCAGTCACTACTTCCTCCACAAACAGATGAAATCAAAGAGGGTCAATGGCTTGGTAATTAATTTTCCTACAGTATTTGTTCTGTAATTGATATAATGCAGCATATTTTAAGGAGTGTCAGTTAAATCCCAAAAACCTGGAGGACAAGTTTTGGTCTGTGCCCATAGATACATTCAAAGTCCAGACATTTCCAAATTCCGTTACGGTCAAGGTCTATGTTACCTATTGAACAACACCCTGCACACAACGGATAGTCTGCAATTTTGCAAAGGATTGCCCACAGAAAAGTTAGTGCCTCCTCTAATATTTATTCGGAAAATTCAAAACGGAATTTTGCAGACTGCATCAGCAGTATGGGTTCTGTCAGATAGGCACCAGTATCTCCTTTGTAGGAGACAGTGCTCTAGTAGGAGCCCCCGGCCCATACACTTGGAGAGGAACACTGTTCTCCCAAGTGGTGGAAGGGTCTTTTATAGATAGGGATAAGACAATCTATAGGGGGCCCTTAAATGATAATCCTCTGCCTATTGACAAGTACAGTTATCTAGGTGAGGGCTCAAATGAAATATTATTTTTAGCGGCTTAAATACGATGTTTCCTAGGTATGAGTGTCGGAGGTGGCCACATATTGAGCAAGTCCGTTTACACTTATGTATCAGGAGCGCCTAGATCTCAAATGGTAGGCCAAGTGTACTTTTTCGAAAAACGCGATAACATTGCCAATGAAGAACTGAGTATACCGCTGATACTGACGGGGCAACAGTTTGCGTCCAGTTTTGGATACGAGGTTTTAGTTGAGGACGTCAACAACGACGGGTAATTTTCCGATGCTGAATTTGCTTGAGATTAGAACACTGTTGTAAATCCCGCTAATTCTTTGATCTAGATTTGATGATCTCCTCGTTGGTGCTCCATTCTACTATGCAGATAATAAAGGTGGGGCCGTCTATGTCTACTATAATCTGAAGAATTGGAACTTAACGAACCCGAACGGCACTTGGGATGCGGTTTTCTTCGGAACCGAGCAATCGCGGTTCGGATTTTCCATGACTTCCATTGGTGACATCAACAAGGATGGTTATAATGATGTTGCCATTGGTGCTCCCTATGAAAGGGATCATGGAGCGGTTTATATTTATCTGGGTTCCAGTCAAGGGCTCAAACCTGAACCATCACAGGTGCGTTCAGCTTTTCACAGTCAAAAACATTCGCCTGTTCATTTATTTTATTTATTTCTTCACTTTATTTCTTTTTGCTTATCAGATAATGAGATTTCCACAACTAAGCACATTCGGCTACTCTCTCAGTGGTGGTTTAGATATGGACAAAAATGGATACCCAGATTTGCTGGTCGGTGCTTACGAATCGGAGAGGGCACTTTTATTTTTGACCAGACCCATCATCGACATCAACATTAAAATTGAAAGCAGCGACATGTTCAACATTAATGTATCTAGAAAGGGTTGCGCAGCCGACCCTGGCAATCAGAATAACACCTGGTATGGCTTGAAATATTGTACTTTAGAGCGATTATTCCACATGGTCTGTTTCAGTTTTGTTGTCAAGCCCTGCTTTACAATCGTGGGCAAAGATCAGAGCCTAAGAACGTTTTCCATCGTCTACCACATAACAGAGCTGCAAAAAATAATTCCCAGGATTTGGTTCCGCAACCCGCAGTATCCAAACAAAAGAACCAACGTAAATACGAAGACTATCGAAGTGGAGGATTTATCGAAGACGTATTGCCAGCGGGAAGTGGTTTATATCAAGGAGGGAGTGAGCGATATTCTTTCGCCCATTAAGTTCAAAGTCAAATACACTTTGGAGGAAGACAGCAAACCGCACACTGCCATTCTAAACACTACATCGATTAAAGAGTTCGAGGCAACATTCCAAAAGGACTGTGGAGATGATGATGTTTGTATAAGCTACTTGGAGTTGATAGCTGGAACCAACTTCAAGAGTAAGTAGCAGAAAATGCTTTTAAACAAGGTTTTTACATGCCTAATGTTTGTAAAAATAGAAAACTCCAAGGGAGAGTACGCAGTGAACATGACCGATCAGGAGTTTGTTCTGGAAGCCAACATCTCCAACAAGCTAGAATCCGCTTACGAAGCCAAACTTTTTGTAGTGCATCCCACAGCTCTTAGCTATATTAACCTGAAGACTGAAAAAAATCAACATGTAAGTATTTTTTTGTTGAAACTGGCGAGTCCTTCGAAATTTAGATGGTCGTGCGATGCCAACGCATGTCTGAAGAACTAGACTAACATTTAAAAAAATCCCTTGACGGTCTTAAAGCCCGAAAGATTCACCAGTTTCAAGCAAAAGTGGCGAAAGCTTAATTTTTTCAACACCGAATTTGTAGACCAACGTAAAGTGCTCATTCAAGAACCAAACGCTTGTAGTCTGCGACTTAGGAAATCCATTCCGTGGAAACGCTAGTGTTAATTTAAAACTTAGGTTTGAGATAAAGAAAAATACCAAAGACCAAACCCTAGATCTCATGTTGAAAGTGAACTCCACATCGACGGAAAAGTCGAAGAGGACCGAAGTAAAACTGACCGCAATTCTTCAAAAAATTGCCGATTTCAGTATTACTGGGTAAGAATTCCAGTAAAATCGTCTACTTGAACTAGAGAAGCCAAATCATTTCAGAAAGGGTTCGACGAATCTGTTCTTTGGTGGCAAAGTCGTTGGAGAGTCGGCAATGAACCATTTAGAAGACATTGGATCAAGAGTGATCCATCGATATTATCTGGATAATAGAGGACAATGGGACCTGCCCAGAGTCAAAGTGAACATTCAGTGGCCGTACCAAGTGAGGCCTGGAAGAAACGGGAATGAAGGAAAGTGGCTACTTTATCTGGAATCAATGCCCGAAGTTTTAGGTAAACTAATTAAAACGCCACAAATGCAGAATTTTTCAACGAAGGTCAAAATTTACAGGATCCACAACTGATGCGGGCACGCTTTGTTACATTGCCAACACTACAGAAGAAATAGTGAACCCTTTGAAGCTGGACCTTCTAACACCCAGCGTAGATGAACCTGAAAACTTGCTGCTCCCACCAGAATTCCGAAACGAAAATGATTCCCTCAACAACGTGTTAAGAAGGAAAAGACGGGAAGTGGAATCGGTTATTGAGTCTCAAGAAGTGGAAAAAGGGGGAATCAAAAGACGGATAACTGTTATGGTAATTACTATTCACGTGTAAACATACTTGGTCTATATTCAAGAATTTCGTGATAATGTTTTTTTGTTATTAATATTATTTTGTTCATTTTGCAGGACTGTAAAGGATCGGCCAGATGCGTAGACATTGAGTGTCTAATCGGGGGCCTTAAGAAGCAGATGCAAGTGTATGTGGAAATAAAGTCGCGAATCTGGAATGCAACGTTGGTTGAAGACTACAGTAATGTCGATTGGGTACAAATCAATTCCCATGCTCAAGTGGAAATATTGGATAAAACATTCATCACTAAGCCCGAGCAAATATTTGGGTTTTCAGTAAGTGAAATTTATTGAATTCCTCAATTTGCAATGAATCGGATTTAACACATTTTCATCAATATTGATTGAAACTTTACACATTAAAAAAACAAGTTTTAATTCTAAATTAATCTGCTTCTGCCAAAACGCGCTTCTTTACGTTTCAAAACGAAAGCTGCAGCCATTAAGTTAACCATTGCTTTATCGAACTGTTTATAAACATTGTCTAATCAATAACAGCAAATAGTAACTTTTATCTCGATGAATATTTTCCAAATATCAAAAATTCTATGCATTTTTCAGGCGGAAACGTTAGTTTATCCCGAAATCATCCCGTCGTACTCAAAAATCAATTGGTGGATAATTGGAGGAGCCGTCCTAGCTGGTGTTTTACTCCTTATTCTCCTAGTGGCGATACTGCACAAATGTGGCTTTTTCAAACGAAAACGAGCAAAAGATCAAACGCTTTCGGGTAATTTACAAAAAAGTAGTGAAGAAAGTCACACATTAATCAAACCAAACTGAACCGATTTGTGACTGTTGATTTGTGATTGGCGTTATGAGAGGCTTTTTTGCCATTGATGTTACTTGTCCCATTTAAAATCTTCCAATCGAAGCAGTTGGAGATAAATTTTGAACCGAAGAAGTTAAATGAACAGAAAGTTACAGTTTTATTGAAACTGATAAAAACAATTGAGAGCAAGTGCGATTTTAGATTTGATGGTTTACTCTGTCTCGATTAACGTCGAAAAATATGCGTTATTAGAGATTTGCCCAGTTGGTTCGAAAAATAAACGATTTTTCAAATCACCAGGGTAAAACCATTGTGATTTTTATATTGTCCGATTACAGTAGAATAGTTTTAATAAATTGTCGTTCAAAATACACTCGAAGTTGAATTATTTTAAATTATCAGTCGCAAGTTATGCGCGTTCTGTTACAGTATGAGTAAAGAAAAATTACCACATTATTTTTCAGTCGTTTATATGCGTGTAAACTTTTCTTAATATTTTTATAAACTACTGCTTGACAAAACTCTAGTAAATGGTTGTAAATTTTTCTTTACTGTATACAAACAAGTCACTATTGAAATCATTGTTAAAATTGTGATAGACTTCGAAACTATACAATTATTTAAAGTATTTATTTGTTGTTTAGATATAGGTATCTGGTGCTGCTATTATTATTCTGTATTGATTGCTACGTTTAGGTACTTAAGACTTATTGTAAAAAGTTATATTGTATGTTAATGTATTTAAATAATTAGAATATATAAATGTACTTAATTTTAAGCCTAAACAATGATTGTTTTTCAAGTAGTTATACAAAAAGTTGTGTTCAATGAAAGACTTGTTCCTTTAAGAGTAAGAGGTTAATTATGTTGGCAAGTTCAGTTTATTAATCAAAATCGAAATACAAATTTACATTTTTTTGTTGAATTGCCATTAAAATTCACTAAAGGATCCAGGTGATTTCTAAATGTGTAACTGTTGTATATATTTACTTGTAAATAGCTCCTATTATGGTCGAAGTGATAAAACCTCTCAATGTTAGTTAAATGTAAGTATAATGAAATAAATTTGTACATACTATAGCAGTTCCGTTTCATTTCAAATGAGCCCAAAAAGCTCAAGCATTTTGGATAACTTTTCCAATGGCAATATTTTGAATTTGATGTCATTAATAAGTGATTCATTAAAATGAAAAATCAAATATAAAAAAATTGATACTGAACTTACGTTTGATCCAGCCTAATCCAAGCCATTAGATTAAGAAAATGTGGGTTTTATTCGCCAATGAGTCACAGTATACATAAACAGTTCATGTAAAAAAGTACCTCGGTCATGGATAACAAGAAATACTCGGAAGTCATGAAGTGGAGGAAGACCAGGAAGTGAATACTATCTGTTACTCAAATGTATATTTGCTTTATCTTTATAAGTTTTATTGAGGTGTAATTAGCAAATTCGGTACTTTTAGCAACGATATAGATAATGCAAATTAAACCCAATAGAAAAAACAAATTGACTCATTCGAAAATGTCCGAAAATAGAAAAATGCAATTTTCGTTTCACGTATTAACGATGGGTTTTAGTTTGTATGATTCATGTTTACATTTCTTGGGCGATTTGTTGCTCAATTTTTGATCGCCTTTTTTCATCATGGTAAGACTTTCCGACTTTAACTGTAAAATATGAGTCAAAAAGTACGGTAAGAAGTTAAGAAATATCGAAAATAAAGACCAACAATTGCCTCCAGATAAAAGACGCGCATTTTTGTCACCCTGTGATAATAAATCATTAGCGCAATGGTAGTAGTATTCCGAAATGTTTTTATTAAAAAATTTCCATGTTTTATTAATCCCAGATATATTAAAGGATCAGCCCAAATTTAGACCATTTATATCTAAAAATAATTGATTTTTTCCTATTTTGGCAACAAAAATGCGTTTTGGCCAAAAACACACAATTTGCGGTTTAAAATCCCAACGGATTAATGCTGATCATAAAATTTATCTATTGCTGTACTTTTTATCAAAATACGAAAATTGTTACTCGATATGGGTATTCATATCCTTACGAACGTCTTATTGAGAAACAAACAGTATAAAAACACAGACGCATTTTCAAAATGTCCAAGACAGTGTTTGGCTGGCGTTTGAAGTACTTCGATATTTAGTTGACTCCAAAATTTTTGTTTTTGAAAAATGTTTGGGCGAGTTTGGAAATTGGTTGCCCTCCTGATTCTTATGAATGGTAAGTAATCTAATCAATTTTACAGTAAACAAACAAAACTATTTCCATTATTTTAAGTTGTTCTTTGAATTTACTCGAAAGATTCAATTTAAATATTAATCGAATAAAATATATAACAGTTTTTAACAGAATTTTATAAAATAAATTCGCAATTATTCAAAGATTTCTTATCCAGAACATATTTTTTTGTGTACATTCTCAGCATAAATGTTTTTGTCCGATTTATTGCAGTTTGTCAAATGGTTTTCGCCGAAACCTTCTGCCTAAATTATCATTTGAACGCTTTTGGCGAAGATTGTTCTACCAAGGAGTCAATACGCACATCCGCATGCTATTCAGGACAACTTTGTTTTCATATTCGAAACGGGTCGGTGCATTCCGATCTTGGAATCAGAAATTTGGGATTCAGAATGGTCAACCGAAAACAAACCGATTTTCTCTCTCAACTGTTCGCTAAAAGTAATCAAAATTGAGTGCGTGATGCCAAAAATTCCAAACAAAATAGTTTCCTGTAAATAATATTATCTTTTAAGTGATAGAAGATTTTTTGCCTAAACTCAGTATTAAATGTTAACGGTGATCTCTGTGAATGAAGCTCAATGGCTAAGGTTTTATTGGTATTTACTTATTAATTGTATTTATTAGTATTAATTGTCAAGTTGGATGTTTTGCAATTTTATTTTGTTTATTATTTATGTACCTAACAAGTATAGAAATATATTTTGGAAATTATAATAATAAATGCTTGCTTATTTAATTTGAGTATGGTTTGTCCTGTTTCAGTGTTTTGAATAATACATAAAGTGAGTCACAACCGGCGTATTTTCCTCAAAAAAAAACCGTTGCATAAGAAGTTTAGTTTGAAAATGTGAATCCTTTTCGCGTTCTCCGGCTCTGAACTGAAATAATTGCCATAATGATAACAAATAAAAACAAAAATAAGTATGTTAAAAATATAGAATATTTATATCCCGTTTCTGTTCTGATCGATTAGTGGAGAATTACTAATTTCAACAATGGAAAGCTTCTATAAAAAATATGTATTTTTATTCGGAACAACCAGTTTTTGATAACAATAAGTAATCAATTGACTATACCTAACTTATTTTAAACGACTAAAACGAATATAAATAAAAAGTTAAACATATTGAGTGGAAATCGCTAATAGTAATAAAATAATGAATATAAATAAGAAACATAGTTAAATATTCACAAATAATCGGTAGGAAATGGCTTTGTTTCATTCGGTTCTTCTTCGACATCAACAATTCTCATTTGATTCATCAACTTTGGTGGTGATTTTAATATAAAACTTTGCTGGTCTGTTGATACAGGCTGTTTATCTGATTCTAAAAAAATATTTTTTACATTACGATCGGCAAATGTTTTTCAAAATTGTTCTTTTTTATTTAAAAAAAATCCAAAAACTGTGAGTTTTCCTAATAATAAATAGGTTGAAGCCTAAACTGCACGATAGCCAAACTTATTTACATATTTTAATGTAGTTAGTCAAATACGTTTACTATTTTGTATGGTGGGCGGTTAACAATTGAAGAACTACACAATAAAGGAAAAGGATTGAGGAAAAAAATATAATTAATTCTTAAAAACGAAATAAAACTAAAAAGCGGTTGAATGTTAAAGCGAAGTTACTAGCAGAATGTATTTTAAATACTATGTCTTTTATTGAAAAGTTCAAGCTTTAAGGTCAATCGAAATCGAGTTTAATCGAACAATTAGTTTCATTTTCTCTGGCAAAAAAACAGTAAGCTTATGGACGATGAATAATAAATGATGAAAAGAAAAATGGAAAAAATTCCATTAAAAATATAAACTGTTTTGTTTTTGAAACGTTTTTTGAACACAATTTTATAAAACATTTCACCTCAACTTCACGCTGACTTTGCAAGAAAATGTCCTGCATATTATTTGATTAAGCGTCAATTAATCAATTCAAGCATCTCTAAATAAAATTTAATTTGCTTTTTGCATTATGCGGTTTCTTTGAACCAACGCAAACCGTCATTATCTAATTTTGCTGGTCTTTTTTTTTAAATAACTTCCGCTAATAAGTACTGTTGAGTTTGCCAATAGAAAATTTCGTCTTAAGCAATGTTCTTGTGGATTAAAGATGTGTTAAAATAAAGTTGCATGTATTAGCATAAAAAACTCGTACCTGGCATATCTCGAATTCTGTAAAATTCCGCCAAATCCGATCCAGAACACAAAGGCGTATCCACCGATAAAGTATTGTCGAATTTGGAGTAATTCACCTCGTATCCCTGCCTGTCCTTATTATAAGACACCACAGGCTCAAATCGATGCCCCCAGAGAACCTCGCTGGCCAAATAACTGGATCTGGCTTGAGTGGTTTGACCTGTGCTTTCTATTGTACCTACACAGAGAGAATAAACGAATTTAACACAAATAGGTTAAGAAAAGGGCAAGTTTTAGATCCTGCTAGAATTAATACATCGAATTATTTAGGAGATTAAAAATTCTTCATACCTTCTAAAATGACTACAATCTCGAAACGTTCTTGCAACAAATCACCAGCAGACAACTGATAAAACGGCGACTGTACATCGATTTTATGGACAATAGTCATAGGCCAGATGAAAAACAAATTTCCATCACACCCGTCTGCGTTCACACTCAATTCGGTTTGAAAGTTGTTTAAAATCTACCATGAAACATTATTAGAAAATTATTACTGATTACTCAACACACCCACTTCTCCTTCCTTGGTTTTCTTGGACCGGATAAGCTGAGCTCGAATGCTAGCTCCAATAATGTGACTCTTTCGCATATCTCCCACACGGAACATCAGGCACAATTGCCCATCCCTTTGGCAAATTACTGAGTTCTTTGAGAACTGCAATGTTTGCGTTCTGAGTTTGGGACGCGTCATTTTTGCAAAAACGATACCCACCTTAAATCACATCTTTTATCAATATTCATTTCTCATGCCATGTATTACATAGTTCCATTCTCATCAAAAAACTTTTTTGGGTTTTTTTAAACTGTCGACACTTACCATAAAAGCTTGTATAATCATGCCAGCAATACTTTGCAAACACATAATAAAGACGGCTTCCGGACATTCTTCGGTGGTAGTTCGAACACCATAACCGATAGTATGCTGGGTCTCAATGGAGAAGAGGAAGCAGGAAGTGAATCCATGAATGTTCAAGACACACGGTGTCCATTCTGAGTCAGCTTGACTATTTGGAAGATGAGCGTCTTCCAAGTCACCATGGGTGAAAGCGATCAGCCACCAGATGAGGGCAAACAAAAGCCAAGAGCCTGGAAAACGATGGTTTTATCCACACCATAAGTGGTTGTTGCTGAGTGGGCACAGCGTACCTACAAAACCGATGGCGAAGATGGTAAGAGTCCATCTCCATTGCGAGTCGACTAACGTGGTAAAAATATCCTGCAAATAGCGCAATCGTCTCTTTGAGATTCTGGACTGCAGGATGTTGCAGTCTCCGTTCTTGAACACGGCCCGTCTTCGCATTTTTCGTATTGCATTGGGTCTGAATGATTTCCTGCAAAAAATATCAGTCAACATAAACCGTCAACAAGGCCCTGGTTTGCTTCATTCAGAAAAGGATTCTTTAGAATTGGATGGAATAAGATTTTATCGTGAATTTGAATTGAATGAATGAAAAAATTGAGTTACGCGATGATTGCGTTAAATAGTTTGAACATTTTCTAAAATCACGGTTCAAATAGTTTGAAGCATTGAGCAGCTTTTAAGGACATAAAGTTTTGTTCTTTGTATGATTTGCCGTTTTTGAAACGAACAGTTTTTATGGCTTTGTTAAACCTATTCATCATAATTGATCGAAGATCAAGTTAATTATTATAGGGATGCGAAAGTTTTTAGAAATTTCAGTTGCTATATTTCAAGAAAATTAATGCTTTATTCTGAATTTTTTTCCTAATTAGTTTACTTGATTCTAGTGATATTGCACACGTTACTCTCACCTACTGTGTAAATTCAAAAGTTGCAGCTATTTTTTTCCAATTTTTTACCTACATTAACAGAATGTCTCAGGCACAATTTTGCTTAGTTGAACGTCTGGCAATTCCGTTTTGTTCAAATAAAAGTGTTTTTCGTTCAGACCAAGTGATAATGTCTCTTATCTAATTCAACTTGGATTCGGATATCACTGGTTTATGGAATCGAATCCAACTTTTGTTCAATAAATCTCGAGTATTAAATGTAATAAAATTTAATCCGTTATATCCATGCAACTATTTAATTATGCTGACACATTCTTCGTAGAAAATGTATTTTTGGTTCTAACAACCTGGTTTGCTCGAAATCTTACACCGTACTGACGGCTAACTTTCGAGCAAACCACCTCTGAAGATGCATGCCACTTGTGCTTGCGAAACGTCAAGCAGTATTTTTTTCAACGGCGGCCTAAAAGCCCGAAAATCTCACCAAGTTTCAAGTGATAGGTGCGAAATCCCACCCAACCTCCCAAAACCCAAATCTTACTGAATCCTCATACAAACTTAAATGGGCACCAAATATTTTAAGCATAAAATATATTTCAAAAAACCAAGGAAATCTAAGTAGTTTCGATGTTGAATTATATAAAATAATCACTGAAATCTACCTTAGTGACTTAAAGCCTACGCTGCCTATTTTCTGAAATAAAATTAACATTGAACATTTGAAGGCCTCTAAATAGCGACCTGATGGTTACACACATGCAAAAATCTGTATTTGCTGTGCTGAAAATTTCCACTTTTTACTTGAACAGCGAAACGTTATACGATCTCGACTTAATCTCTAAATCGCACCATAAATTTGCACAAATCACTATTTACCTCGTCTCGTTTAAAAAATATTAAAATCAATAGCCAATTAATACCGTTTCACTATAACACAAAAATATAGCACAATCACTAGTCCCATGTAGTCTAACTGGTTCTATTTATTCACATTGGAGCTGCATTAACGACAACGTTCTCAATTACCTCGAATAAAAACTGAAAAACTGCTAATTGGGATGATTAAAATTGTTTTTGATGTAATCACAGTTTTATCTACTTTTCTGATAGGATTATAATAAGGTAATCGACTGTGAACTGAACATGAGAAAAATGTAATTAAATAGATTTCTGATTGTTTAGTAAATATTTAATTAGGAAGCTGGGAGTTTCATGACCTAAAACCGCAAAAGTGGTACTAATAAGTGAGTACTCATTTTTTAATGGTTTAGTCAAGTTTAGAAAATTCTTTACTTGTTACGAGTCTCTTTCTGAAACTGTGAAATTAGCAAAATTTAAAGAGATTTGGAAATCCAGGTAGTACCGAGTCACTCACAATCACAAAAGTTATATTTAAAAGTCTAAGGAAAATTCAAAAATATGTAGCTCATAAATCTAATTTTAATTAAATAATATAAGTATATGAAGTTATACCTTTTAATTTTTTTAACGATATCCATAATCCAATACATACTGGCAGAAATATTGGTAATTTTCAATGAAGTTGTGAGGCTAACGACGCAACATTGTTACCCAAAGAAAGCGCAAAAGCACTTTGCAACTAAAATTTGCAACAAATATCATAAAATTATACATACAGGAAACAATTAAAATTATGCTGCCGAGATTCAATTGCCTTTCAGTTGTTTGCACTCACTTTTATGATCGATTTATTACCTTGTGTGCTTTTAAAATTTCTTAAAAAAAGTAAACATTTAAAATTGTAATTTATTTCGATATTTTCACATTTTATTGAGCAAATATCTGACGTTCAGTAAAGATCATGTGTTATCTTAAGCTTGTCGCTAGCAGAAGAGTAAAGCAGCTTGTTTTTTTAACAATTAGGCCGTTTTATCCTAAGGGAAGACAAATGAAATAAGTCAAGCAAAGCACTTTTACCAACTTTCTATATCAAAAGGTATTTCTCTTGTTTTATTTTAACAAAAATGAACGCATTTTTAAGATTTGCTGACTATAAGTAGATGCTCTAAGTACTATAGTAGGTACATATTTCAATCAATTTTGAGTGCAATATTACAAGTAGACAGTACGTAGATATTGTGAAACAATCCACACTACTCAATGAAAATAATTACAATTCACTTGTTACTCAATTTATATAATGTATTATTTATTGCTTAAGTATCCAGGTTTAATTAAGTTGAAAACTGCACACAGAGTTGAAGTGAATACAAGTGGAAAATTGCGGTTATTTCAACAAAACAGCTACTATCTAGGTTGTAAGCTACTATTGAAATGCTGATAAGATGAAAGTAGTTCTTATCATTGTGTTGTATACCAGTTTAGGTGTAAGAATGACAATGGCCTGATTTTGGTGATAAATGTTTATTTTCAAGGTTCTCTTTGAAGACAAAGGTTTGAAAACGGAAGAATATTAAATTCGTCAAAAACTAATTACATTTTGAACTTTTTAATTGTATGTAAATGATTACTTTAACATTTCAAAGAAATACAGTTTGGTGTTTCGTAACCAGCTGAACTATTTCCAAAGTTTCAACCTTCTATGTACCACTCAAATTGTCTTCATTTCTTCCATTTGTAGAGATTAATTTTCAAGAAATCCAAGTTTGTTCAAGCTTTTGCTTCCAACTCAAACCGTTGCTTCTTTTTCGTTGTACTCAAGTACACTTTTACATTTGTTCATGTACAAGTTCGGAAGAGTTTGCGTGGTTTAATTTGCTGGCTAATTTTACAATCCTCAAGCGAAATTTGCAAAAAAAGAGCACGAAAATAATGTAATTTAAAGTGTTATTATTTAATATTATTGGCATTTAAAATTGTAAAATACCTGCTAGGTGAACTGGAATATGAAAAAGTGGGTTTGCCATAATAGTAAACTCCTGGTGTGAGTTCCCCATTTGGAGATTTAGGTGAACTCCTTTCAGTATCGAGCAAAAATCTCTTATCATACGCCTGCTCCATTTCGGCAAATTTTTTTGGGTTCCACTCCACATTCATTTTAATTTGTCACTCTGGTCGAAACGTTACAATCTTACGCGAACTGAACGGTTTTTTGGAAAATATTGGCCTTTATAAAACTTGTCAAGGCATCATAAATTTGCACTCGTATGTTAACGACAATTAATTTGTCAATAGCAGTCATCATTAGTTAGCACTTGAATGTTTTCATTCGATCCATGTAGCTTGATGGCGGAAAGAAAACTGAAGATTTTTGGAATTTTCAACTTCTACAAGTGCTATATATAACATGACAACGGTTATCTTTGATTTATCATCAGATTTTCCATTTATTTACTTGTAATTATAATGTGATCGAGCGTCAGACGCTCCGTTACCTGTGATTACTGGATAAAACTGCCCCTGATATGCAAATAGCAACTGTAACTTCATATATGCAAAGTATTTATTTACCCATTTACTACTCAACATAACAATATGATTGAACACTTGTTTAGGCAAAAAAGGCTGATCAATTTTGAGTGAAAATTTTTTCACATGTGTTTTTTATTTGGGTATGTTAATATTTTCTCGGCCTTTTTATCATTATTATCCATCTCACTAGATTGCCGCCTGCTTAAATCTTCCGTATGATATTCCTTAAAATTCGTTGATCCAGTTCAAATTGCTTATTTTGTCTCTTTAAAATTCACTTTTTTTCTCAGTCAATCATTTCAATTCAATTCAAATTATCTTTCAGCACTATTATATCATATAAAATTTAAGTGTTAGATCACAAGCTCGATTTTTGCGATGAGAGTCACATGCATAACTGATGCGAGCTGATTTAATGGAATTTTTGGTGCTGTTTAATTTATTAAATCAGTCTTAAAATTGTTGAATCTTCTAATCGACTATTAAGCTGAAAAGTGTGCGCATTCCACTTGATTTTTTGAATCAGTTTTTTCTCTGTTGAATAACTTGTAAAGAAAAAAAGAAAATAAAATACATTAAATAATATATTTACTCCGGAGTTTCATAAAAAAAATCATGATTCGTCATGATGATGATGATGATTAAATTATTTTTAAATATTTTTTGAAGATGAAGCTTATAGGGTAATGTAGAAAGACTAATTGATTCAAAAAGAAACGTAAGTTTTTAAATGAAAGTATTTGATACTGCTATTTAATTTTTTATACTGACTGACCATTTTTTTTTGTTTTTTTCCAGAGCGGTGTATGTATAAATCCCGTTCACCCCGTTAAATGTATTTCCTGTAAATCGACATGCCTGCTCTATTTTTGATTAGGGAAAACCTAACAATAATTATTGTAGAAGGATTTGGAAGGAAACCCCGAAAAAATTTCCAAAACCTTCTTTCGTTCAAGTTCAAAGTTCAAGGTAGACATCTAAGAGCTTACTATATACTGGAAAATTAATCAATATACTTACATAAAACGTTGCAAACCAAATTTGAATATTTTTCCCATTAGATTGAGTCCATATTCCTAGATTCGAGAAATCGGTTGGATGTGAGGGAGCAGAAAAATATTCCTGTTTCCACTCACACTTTTTCAGAATTCACCCCTTAATCTTCGCTTAACTATTCTTTTACTCAACCAAATTTTTTTTATACCTAATCAAATGCCTCATTGTTTTTAAGCAGAAGAAGTCGATCAATATAATCCAACAGAGCAAAAAATCAATTTCCTCACCTTGATTCATCTGTTCGCTGAATTCCGTTATACAAAGAGCCATCGCAGGTTGACGCTTTGGCCAGGCTTGCTTCAGTTCCGACCTTAGCTAATCTTTGACCAAATTCAAAGGGGTTTTCATCCGGAGCATTTGGATTGATTTCGCCGAAAGCTGGCAAATCTGGAGTACTGGAACCGATCCGAAATCTGGACGAAATCCATTTCGAATTATTATTGTTCACCATCGGTGTGCCCTCTTCTTGGATGTTGTCCTGTCGATGGATTGTCTTTGCCATGGCTTGAGACTCGGTTCCTTTCAGTGATGGTAAATATCATGTTAGCTGAAAGGAATCTTCAAGTTAGCAGAACACTAACATTGCAACCATTCACTTTGATGTTGACTACAGTTACATTAGTTTTACTTCATAATACTTGATGGGATTAAAGAACGACTAAAGCAGTCGCACTGTCTCACAGCAGAATTGGCTCAATAAAATTAAATCTCAACACCAATTGCTTACGTCGTCACTTACAATCATTTTAAAACCCACACCGGCCATATTCAAATCGACACTACAAGCGACACTAACCAATTGTGCTAACACTTATTTGAACATCGTATTAATCTATTGTGTTGACCCTCACCCAGCTTTTTCCTAACGACTTAACAACTGCATCAAGTCCATTTCCTTCATCATTTACATTAGCTATTTTCTGGACGTTTTTCGCAAATTTTGGCAAATTGTCGCTACGTGTTTGCATTGACTCAAATTGATAATTGCTGAATTATTATCACTTTGATGGTTTTTTACGTAACCACAAGTGGCTAAACCCGGAAACGTACAGCGTTGAACGTCTTGGAATGTTTTTGGAGCAATTGTCTAATTAAATAATACAGTCTAATGCCAAGTAGTTTCCTTACAAAAAATATGCTAAGTTGGGTATTCGTTAAAGCTATTGACTAGAGTTTAATAATAGTCTTCTCTCAAATCGAAGAAATAATAAAAATAATATTCAAAATTTAATGGTTAGTCAGATTACCAGCAATTTGAAACTTACAAATTGACCCCAAAGAAATTTTCAATTAGATTGTCAGAATTGTCAATCAAAAATTAATCGGTTAATCAGAATTTGGTAAAAAAAACATTTTATGATTGTACAAACCGCAAAATTCATTAGCGTGCTAAAAAATTGCTGTCGCAATGTAATTTATTATATTTTGTACTCAACCTGGGTTGTAACATCACGACCTCAAATAGTTTCAACACAACAGCTTGAGCATCAATTTTTGAGTTTTGATGAACATTAATCCGCTGCACCTAAACACAACAGCACCTCAATGCAAACGTATGTTCATTTGATAGCCAAACGAGTTTTTATTGGACGATTATTCAATTTAGATTAATAGTGATTGGCTTTAAAGTAGCAGCATTAACATTGCTTATCTGGAAATGGAAATTGTAGGATATGAATCAATTATTAATATCCTCCTTTATCGCATGCTTGAAAGTAACATAAGAAGACAATTAAGAAAACTATATGCAATTCGTAGGTATATGTTAAACTACACACTCAATCTGTTGAAATTATATCATTTCATAGGCTAAGGAAGTTTGTCATAAACAGATACTATGCTGTTCTGAGGGGTACAACTATATTTGGACCACCGAGCAAATTAAACATTTTGGTCCTTCGAACCGGACCAGATACCGCACCAAATGGCAGGCCGATGTTAATTTTTGAGCGTTTAATTGTATATATTGGGGTACAAATCCTTCAGAAGAATAATACTCGTCTACAGCTGGGTTTTCAACTGCAAATCATTTCTTAGTTGCCCACATGGCAGCGATTTTATTTTAAACATACGCACGCATTTGAGATAACAAGCAATTTAAGCACAGTCTAGTAGATGTTGGCCATTAAAATCTTTAAACATGGTTGTGGCTGATCCAAAGCTCATAATAAAACAGGTTCGAAAAAAATTTGCCGTAAAAAAAATTGTGAAAGAAAAAACACAAATACAAAAAATCTCTCATTATTTGCGAAAAAGGTTCAAACAGTCTTACAAAACAGATAAAAATGGCACAAATGTTTCGGCCAGAAGTAAAATTAAAAAATGTCTAGTCCTTCAAAAGCCATTTTTTTCAATTTTATTTTAAAGAAAAGGGCATATTTTAATTGTACGTATGATGTAAAATTAACTCGCGCATCATACCTATTGATTTTCAAAGAAATATAAATAGCTGTTCCGATAAAAGTGTCACTTAATTTTTAAATAATGACTGCAGAAAACGTTACTGTACGGATAGTTTGAGAAACGATGATGATTTTTTAAATAATTTTGTAATAATTTAACCGAGCAACATTCACTATGAAAAAGATAAAATAACGCAACTAAAATAACCCATAAGTTCTTAAGAAGACAATTTATTGTCAGTGGATTTTACCTGCAGAAAAGCGTATCTGGAAAACGTTTGGCGAGAAAAAGTGCCTTAAGGCAAAAGTTGAGAATAAGAACAGAATATAGAATTTGTTCTGCTAAATAATTTAAACCATAAATTTGAAAATAGACTGTAATAAATAATTTTTCAAGCTTTTTTAAAGCTAAAAAACCACTTAAGTGATGGCTCTTATTTAATAACAGTTTGAACTCTGCTGGGGTGCTGAAATCCCGCCAATAAAGTGTAAATTTGTTAGAAGTTAGATCACTGATAAAAAACTGAACAATGTAAATTCTGTTTTTTCACCAAGCTTTAATTAAAATTAATTAAATGAAAAATATGTGGCATTCTCTTTGAAAAGTTTGCTGTCTAGTTCTACCATATTATTTAATTTATTATGCGCAATAACCTTTGTTCATTAATAATAATTGAAATATTATCAACCTATCGGTAGGTTTGGCGACTACTTACCACGTGTCTTTCACAAATTGTAACATGTTTCTTTGCACACTCTTTTAACTCAATAAAAAACGGCTGCAATGTGTCCACAGACAGAAAAATGTGTGTTTTAACTGATATGAATCGTGAAAAATATTCTAAAATCCTTATCTGAGCAAATATGGATTAGATGAAATACACGCGATGATATCTTAGAAACCACCAGGTGTCTGTTCGCGGTTTTACGTTTGGTTTATGTGAGATGGTAGGAATTTGTATATATTAATTACCCATCGATATTAAAATCTGTTGCTTGCTTAAATGAATATCATAAAATCATTGCATTTTTCGGTCATCATGAGTATTTGCCACAAAAGTAATATTTTCAATGCTCAGGTTTCAACACCATAGTTTCAATCAAGGTTTAATCGAAAAAAATTAACATTCGATTTTTGCATCATTTCGGTATTAATTGATCAGAAGAACTCGATTTTTACAGTAAAATTATACTATGTAACGACTCTTTGTACAACTTAGGGTAAACTAATACTATTAAAAGTCCGAAATTCGCTGCATTGCAGACACAACGTGATTAAATGCTATAGAATAGATTGAAAAGCTTTAAAATGCACAGTTTCGCATTTGCCTGGTTATACTTTTGTTTAATGATTTTCTGAAAGGTGAGACTAGTATAAAAATCAATACAAATTAAATTTACATCAAATATAATAGTTTCCTGCAACTTGGATGTTTTCTCATTCACGCAGCCGAAGCGCAACATTTTTTTTGCCATTCATAGAAACAAGGTTTCTGAAGCAAAAAACACCATTTAGATACATTTTTGTAAAATATCAGATTCCAGCATCAAAGTCGTCTGGATAGGTAGGAATGTAAATTCAATTGGTAATAGTAAGCAAGCTCGTACTAAAACATGTATATTTCTTCCAGTAGCTAAAGGAGATGATGGACGCAGAGGAATGGATTTTCAATTTCCTACCAGCCCTAACGATGGATACACATTCCTTATATTTTGATATATTTTCCTACACCTCGTCCTCCAGCTCCTGCACCACCTTCACCACCATTTGGCCCTCCTGGTTAAGGACCGCCAGGTTATTATGATGACTTTCCGCCTGATCCTCATCCACTTGCACCTACCGATAACACTTGTAATCAAAGAACTATACAAAGATGCAAAGCCCCATTCGATTTTTGCCCAAACTGCAATGAGACCATTTCTGGCTAGCAAATGTTTATATTGAAATTTGAAGAACACTAGTGTCTCTCTTTGCATGTTATTGAATAAATTAATAATGCGTTTAAATGTAAGTTGTTTTTTCAAAATATTATGTTCGATTCGATTATCGGTATCAAGTTGTTTTATTTATATACTTTTTTATTTCAACAGCAAAATTTGAAATGGCAAAACTATCACAAGTCGATAAAACGATATTTTGGAAATTCCTAAACCATTCAGTACTGGATAATAAATTATTGCGTTGTGAATTCATATCGGGTTGACATTGTTTATATTATATAAGCTCTAGGGTCAACCAATGCTATAAGAAGTCAGATTTGCTTTATTTCGGACATAATAAAAAAGTGATTAGATGCGCTCGAATACAGTGTAAAACGTTCAAAATGCGCAGTTTAATATTTTCCCAATTTTTCATTGGGCTGCTGATTTACTCAAAGGTGAGGCAAGAAAAACAAATACAACTTAAACGTTTATTAAGTCCATTACAAAAAAAATTAAATATGTTTCACTTGTTGTCTATCTTATCTTCTGGCTTAAGCTATTTCTTGAGAATTTTTCGTTATTCTCTTCTGGATAACTTTCTGGTTATTCAACGATAAATCAAACCACCTTTGTACTGATTCCATGACTCCATATGTATAAATCCAAGTCGTAATATTTTTTTCAAAAATCGTTTTTCAAAAAAGAAAACACCACCTAGTTTAATTTGGGTGTAATATCAGATTCCAGCATCATCACAAGAAAGCCTTCTCATCAGAATAGCTAGAAATGGAAACTCAATTGAAAACGGTAAGCAGATACTTAGACAGTAAATCGCAATTAAACTGGTATGTTTCCTTCAGCCACTGATGGAGACGATGGACGCAGAGTAAATCAGTTTCAACATTTGCCTAACCCATACGATGGATTTTATCCTATGCCTTTTTATCCGCCGCCTCCTCCTCCTCCACCATTCGGCCCTCCAGGTTTCGGACACCCACATCATCATTTTGGTTCCTTTCCTCCTCCACCTCCTCGTCCAATAAACCATTGCAACTGCAATCGAACTACTGCACAAGAAGGCGCAAATGAGGACAGAAACACCAATACTAATGGAACTTTTACAGAGCTTCCTGTAAATGGTACATCTGGTAACAATGGAACAGAATGGGGTTCGGAGCTCTATCCCTTGAGGGAAGGCGAACCTGCTGATCCAGAAGTCGCGCGTTTTCAAAACGCTTGATGTTATCAACAGCAAGAAACAATGTTTTAACAGCAAGAAACAATGATGATTTTATATGAATTTATACAAAAATTTGTAAACAGAATCCATGTGTTTTTTTGTATGAAATACAGCCTAAGAACAGATTGAAATTGTCAGCCTGCAATTTTATCCAACCACCTACTTGCACTATGACTACAGTAATTTTGTACTGAACAGGCAAACTTGTCTCGATATTTTTAAAATATGTATGTTTTTTAATGCCGAAATTATCAATCTAGAAATCCAGATATTGAAAAAATTTATAAAGGTGTGCCTGTTTTTCATGGTTAATGAAAGAACGGAAAACGCTCAAACTTTTCAAACAATTGGAGCTGAATTGGTTCAGCTAGCCAATCTCAGAAAATCCTTTTTTAGGCCTTTATCAAAGTAATTTTCATAATAAATCAACACTTACAATAGATTTGCTACATTAAATTGCTCTTCCAGGCTTCAAGGTCGGCCTCAGTTCTCGTTGCTGTCTTGGATAAGCCTAATTACTTTTTCAAATGTATTCTTCAAAATATTCACATTTTCTTTCAGTTGCATTAATATTTTAAACTTATGGGTATCAAAGGCCCATGTAAGTAATCCATAGGGCAACAGATTTCCGATTTTTCCTTGAACCCTGGTGAATATCAATTGATTAACACTTCATTAGCTCGTTCAGTTTCATCGGCGATCTTTACAAAATCGAATTTATCAACCATTGCACTTAAAAAATTGAAGATTTTTTACGTTATAAACGGCAAAATACGGTGTATTAATGCATTTGAACTACTTATAATGTAAAAAAGCCAACAAAATTGAAAAACTGACTAAAGTGAGCCTAAATTTTAAGTCGTTTTAGATAGAACTGAATTTAATGGAAGGATATCAATAAAATTACAAATACAATTTGCTTATTTTTAGACTAACAAAAATGGTGATTCTTTTGTCCTTAATGAAGCAATTTCTTTATTTGCTATTTTTAAATCTTTTGTTGGCCACTCAGCCTCAAATTGGCAGATTATCGTAGTTATTCTATCAAAGCGGTGAAATTTTCAGATGGTTTGAAGCTTTGAAGATTTACGGCGGCAACTCGTTTCAAGCGCAAATATTTACTCGATATACACTCACTGCCCACGACAATGAGTGCAAGTTTATGAGTGCAAAGGTAATTTCCTCAAAATTGGAGGATGTAGTTGTTAGTCAATTAATATTTTATAATATAAAAGTTTTACATCAGAAACATTCAGTGCGCATTGAAATAGTGATGAGACCATGACTATCTGGGATGTTGAGTGGTTTTCTCAAAAAGCTGAGCAGGCACGCAGGTAAAGCGAGAATTTACGCAGGTAAATCAACTGGAGAAATAAAATATAATATTTTACTAGAAAAACATGGATCCCGTGGAAATCCCGAAAATGTCCAAAGCGAGCGATTTTGAAAGATGGACACAAAAACGTCTACAGGAAAAATATTTCCAAGATTCGATGGTGGAGATATTTGCAAGATATCTTCACAACCCTGTTGGACGCCCAATGGAGGTGGACGCTCCAGTTCCTAGGTAAGCTCTAGCTTCGACCATCTGCTCAATAATGCGCGCGTTTTCAGTTCTAGAATTTTTCGGGTGCTGGCTGATCTTTGCGCTGGTTTGGTGGTTAATCGCCTTTGTGCATGGAGATTTACATGATGATCATTTACCGCTACGCCAAGCCGAAATCGGTAATAAAGCACTTAAATTATCAGCATAATATTCATATACAATCCATTCAGGTTGGACACCTTGCGTTCTCAATATCCACGGATTCCATTCTGCCTTCCTCTACTCAATAGAAACTCAGCACACCACAGGATATGGCCTAAGAGTAATTACAGAAGAATGTCCGGAGGCAATTTTCGTTCTGGTTTGCCAGTGCTTAATCGGCATAACTTTGGACTCATTTGCAATCAGTGCGTCATCCAAAACTCTATATAATTCACTTAGATAAATGAGAATTTTTTAGGTATAGTTTTTGCTAAATTGGTCCGCGCCAAGCACGCATCGCACACAGTTCAGTTTTCCAAAAATGCCGTTCTTTCTCACAGGAATGGAAAATTGTGCTTTATGTTCAGAGTTGGCGATATCAAGAAGAGTCGGCTGGCAGGGGTAGCAGTAAGAGCGATTGTTGTTAAGTGTGAGCGCTCGCAGGAAGGAGAAGTTCTTCAAAACTATCAAACAGGTAGCATAAATAACCAGTGGTAAACGCTTTGAGCGAAACAAGGCAGTTTGCCCAATGTGTGTGGTAGAAAGGGACAAAATGAGTTTCTGAAAAAGAGGATCAGTGTGTTAGAACCTGCGTCGTCTGTTTCTGCTGCACGCATTTATGTTTTTTCCTTGCTCCACTCGGGTCTCTTAATCGAGGCGCATTTCTGCGTTTCAGAATTATCTTTAAAGTGTGATGATGGACCCAGTAGTATTATTTTGTTATGGCCGTTAATTCTCTACCACGAAATCGACGAGAACTCCCCACTATACGACTTTACAGTGCCCGAAATAATGAAGTGCCAGAAAGTTGAAATAATTGTAGTCCTTAACGGAACGGTGGAAAGTACTGGTAAGTGCTCCTAAACCCCAAAAACTAATTTTCTCACATTGCCTTTGAAGGAGTTTCCATTGAGGCAAAATCCAGCTATTTATCAAGCGAAATTCTCTGGGATCATAAGTTTGCACCAATCATATCGTATAATAAATACGTGAATTGCTACGATGCCGATTGGGAGAAATTCGATCAAACCTACGCTCTAAAGATGAACCATGCGGAAGAAGACGAATATGTTTTAGAAAATCCAGGTGCAACTCCTTCAGGAACATTGGACGAAATTTGGTTATTACAAAGTCCTGTTTTAGAAACGAAACTGCTAGGGAGCCCTGATATGTTCGAAGCTGAGCTTGATGGCCAAACAGATCAGATTGGATCCACTTCTGAGCGATTTGGAGCTGTTCACGAAACGAGCAGATCAGTCGATACTAATACGTATTTTCCCGATTATGAGAAACCTTCCGGTCCCGATTGTTCCGACAAAGGCAAACATCGCGCAAATAAGCCCAAATACCCGGAAACTATCAGAGAAAGTGATGAAAACTATGAAGAAATGCATGAAATACAGGTCACTTTAGTTTGAACGCAATTTATCATGTGTTGTTGAATACATTTCTTACAATATAAAAGTTTAATACAGGGTGATAAATCAAAACGGGCGTTAATTCTTTGAATTGGATTGTCTGGGGTTGTTAAGGGTGTAGGAAATATATTTGAAGGAAGCACTTCTCACTAACAATGGAGACGTTTGCGAATTATAGATATTTTTTATATTGAAAAGTATAATTATAAAGAAAAGTTAGTTTATCTTAGCTACTCGCTAGCTAATCAAATTAGTCGACAAAGTTGGAATTTTGTAAATGGAAAAGTTTCTTCTACTCGGTTCATAGATTCGGCTTCGTTCCTACTTTTGAAAATAAACTTTTTATTTTGCGACATTGGAATTTGAGTTTCGAGTAATTTGGTGCACTAAAACCGGCCACTAAAACCAAACACTTGCAACATTTATCTTCATCCGCAAACTATTGTCGATCTCTAGATTTTGAGTTGAGTGTATTTTTTGTTTTTTCTGGTTAACATCGCTGGAGCAGCTGAAAATTGATAAGCAAGTGAACTAAAATCAATGAGTCTAGAATAATTTGCAATTGTCTATTGCATTGGTTTTGAATAATATATATAAGAAAATATATGAAATACAAGAAAGAGCACAATTAATAAAAATATATAAAAGTGTAAAAAAATACTTTGTGTATTGGACATATAACGAACTAGATAACCTTTTTTAAAAAAGCGTGCGATCGACTTTCGTTTTCCATAATCAGGAACAAGCCATACCTAAATTTACCATAGGCAGGAGCGGGTGTTTATTGTTGTCAAATACTAAAATCGTTAAATTGCCTGCTGATAATCAAGTATAAAAATAATCAGTTGGGTAGATATCATATCAATAAAGCATATTAGACCCAAATTCAACTCCTTTTAAAATAACATTATCATGAACACAGTAAGTAAACGCATATCTGGCAGAAAAACCTTCCGAGATGACTGTTTATCTTCAGTTAATTCTTTTTTCGTCCTTTGTCGGATTGGTCTGGTTGATTAAGGCCAGTCCGGTCGTTAGATATTATCTAAAGTTTTCTGCTTATTACGGGATAGTGATGGTGGGCTCATTGTTTTTAATACCAGTGTTCATTTTCCATCCGTTTAGTGTTCATAACTTTGTGTAAGTATTTATTCATGCATTCACTTAATTTCAGAAAAAGTTCATTATTTTCTAAGCGAGTTTATAAAAAAGCCGTTTTTTTATAAAATATAAAATTATTGAACAATTGTTGTATTATTGTTTCTAGTATAGGATCACACTGTTTCCGTTGGATCACCCATTTAATAGGAGTAAAGTGGATAATTCAAAATCCTGATTACTTGGAATCAGATGAACCATGCATTATTGTTTCGAATCATCAAAGTTCTTTAGATGTTTTAGGTATGCAAGTCTCTCTCTAAGTAGATGTATTAAAATTGAAAAAACATGTTTTGTAATACCAGGATTATTTCAAATATGGCCTAAAATGGGTAAATGCACTGTAATTGCCCGAAATGCAGTTTTCTGGGTATGGCCAATGGGATTTGCGGCATGGTTGGCAGGTTTGATTTTTATCCCAAGAGCGAAGTCTAAAGCTGATCGAGCCAAAACTATTATTAACGACGTGGCGGACCAATTAACTCTCACCCAGGTATTCGTGCTAAAAAAACGATATTTTTAGTTAATCGCGCAATCCAATTCCTATAAAATTGTGGAACCTTTAATGGAATTTATCAGTTTAATAGAAGGCATTAGCCCCTACTTCATGCTTATAGTCATATCAGGCATTTATTGATTGCGGCGTTCAATCATATTTATAGTAATCATTCCTGTCATGGTTTGCAACATCTGAACTCAGGATTAAGCACTTTTTGGCTCAATATCCTTCATTTAAACCTGATATTAAATACTTTTTGATAAACAAAGTTTATATATACTATTGCTATAAACGCACGCAAATTGAATGAATTGATAAAACTAAAAGCAGAAACGGTTTGAAATGTTTTGAACGAATTTATACAATATTTTTATCGAAAGCGTATGTTAATGCTCTGCTAGTTAACTTGAACTGGCTGCTAAACTTATTCAGTGAATATTGTACATGGCGCCCTAACGATGGACTAAAGTACGCAAAACCCGTAATATTTGTTTAAAAATTATCATCGTCACATTGTAAAGGTACTACTTAAACGGGCATCATTTAAATATTTTTTTCTATTGAAACACCCGACTTTTTATTTTATTTTTAAAATCTTACTGGACTTTTTCTTATATAAAATATGAACGATTCATATTTTTTATATCAGAAAGTAAGTGAAATTTACATAAGAATTCCAAAATAACATTAAATATATTTGGGTGTTCCATTAGAAAAAAGTAGTTAATTGTGAATTATTTTAAAATATGTTATCCTTATCCAACCTTTCCAATACGACGATGAACATTTTGATACAAATAATACCGGTTACGTGAACTTACTTTATTCTATACTTGGGACACCCTGTACAGTCGACCTACGAATTATACTGGATTTATAAAATCACCATCAAATTCTAGTCTATTTGCGAGGTTAAATCATTATTTCCACATAGTCTGTTACTGGAAAATTGAATCATCAGAAAACCATACGTTTAAAAAGTCACATAAAGRCACATTTTTTAGATTAAAAACAACATTTACATATTGAAAAAGATCATTTAGTATAAAGARTRTTCTGGAAATTTTTAAAATTACCCAAATTTTTCCTGTCMATATTTTATATTAGTRAAATATAATTTACAGRCCAAATTGTGGGTATTCCCTGAAGGTACCCGAAAGGACACCGGCATAATTCATGAATTTAAAAATGGGGCATTTCACGCTGCTATTTTAGCGCAAYTGCCAATACAGCCTGTKATTTTCACCAGATACTATTTTATAGATTCAGTTAATAAACGTTTYGACCCAGGTAGGAGASSTCTTCAGATGTTTATTAGATTTGAATGAAGAAMAATAACTTTTGCTTTCAGGTGTCGTT
The DNA here is from genome assembly GCF_020466585.1 of Dendroctonus ponderosae. Lineage (NCBI taxonomy): Eukaryota > Metazoa > Arthropoda > Insecta > Coleoptera > Curculionidae > Dendroctonus > Dendroctonus ponderosae. The sequence continues at coordinate 14,841,735 of NW_026018165.1, read as the reverse complement.
ATCATTCATGCTTTGAAACCAATAAGTACTATAGGATTAACCGTTGATRAAGATCTCGTTGCGACTAGAGCGTTAGTACACACAGAAATGAACAGAGCTTTCAAAGACATCAACTTCGATCTATTAAAAAACTCAAATTATACTCATGATAGGTGAAAGTGTGCTATTTTCAACTGAAAAAACAATAAATGCTGCAGCTAAAAGACATTGGTAAAATCATAGTTCATTCCTGCTTAACTGCGGGTAACTGTGTTTTTATTTTTCAGTGTTTTTTTTTTCTCTGCAGTTTCCTGCAATCTATATTTTGATTTTGGAGAGACACATTTAATCAATATATCCCTAAATCATGTAATGAACAGTTTCCGAACGCACCAATTTACACAACTAACATATTACTACACATATAGGGTGTCTCAGAAATAAGTACCGTAAATTCAGTGGTAAATAGAACTTGCAAAACCATGAAAAAAATCCAAATATTAATGGGTACACAAAAGCTTCGATTTTGCAATACAGGGCTCAAACTCAAAAGATGCAAAATTATACATTTTTGGAAAACTGCGATTACCTTTAATGAAACTTTTTGGGTAGTGAACGCCACTGGTATTTTGAAGATTAAAAAATACATTCTAATTTATGGTTCAATTCTGAATAAAAAACTCTCGTTTTTTCTGTTTCTGTCGTACGACACTTGATTGAATATAACCGCGCCATAAAACCGATTTAAATCGGGAAGGACGCCAGACTGTTGCCAAATCGCAGAGACCAAACCTAACTGTTGACGCTACTGTCATCTCGGGTTCATTCAACCAAACAATCACCATTTTTTTTTTGGATTTTCCACGTGGAATGTCAACTCAACCTCAAATGTCCTCATCAACAACCAACATAACCTGTATATTTTGAACAGGAATTTGGGRTATAAGCAGCCRCTAAATTAGAGCGTAAAAGAGCACAATACCAGCCGAATGGCTCATTTTAAGCGTTTGAACACTAAAATCTACGAGGCGAAAGGCCCTGATGTGACCCCAGATTTTATTTACTGGAAGCAGCTGACGGTGAGTTAACTAACATGTTGGGAACTTTAGGCCTGTTTTTCCTCTTATCGCTATATATCTCGATTTAGCTTCACCCGGTTTAGTCAGTATTAGATTTACGTATTTTTTCATTTCTGTTATCTCCTTTTCTTTAGTTTTACGACTGCATTATTCCTCTGTATTCTCTCTGTATGAATTTGAGCAGAACTGATAAATCATGTATGTAATAAGAACTGTTATTTTATGTTGTATTCTAGGTTGTAGACAATTCACTACTTTTCTTGAATAATAACGTTGACTGAAAATTAATAATTAAACAAATTTCAAACTGGATATTTAGACCATAAAAACAGTGTAATTTAACCTCGTTCTTCAATTACAGCAACCGGTTTTGGTCAAAGAATTCGGCCCAATCGACCATATAGATTTTTCGCCAAAGGAGCCCCATCATTTCGCAGTAACATGTTCAGTTAGGGTGCAAATTTACAACCCCATCACTAAACTTGTGACCAAAAATCTGTCGCGGTTTAGGGAAAATGCGTATGGGGCTGTATTCAGAAGCGATGGCACCCTCATTGTGGCCGGCGGCGAAGAAAAAAATATTAAAATCTTTGATGTGTCCACAAAGAGTATGTTAAGGTTTGCTGTTTACAGTGTTAAAAAGCCGAAGTTTTGCTCCTTTTTATGTTCTGTTTGTAGGTTGTTTAAGGGTCACTCCGCCCCAGTGCACAGAGTAGCTTTTGTAAATAGAGAACCACAGATAGTCTCATTTTCCGATGATAAATCTGTTAAGGTCTGGGATATTCCCACTGAAAACACTCTGCATACTTTTGAGGGACATAATGATTATATTCGGTTAGTTTCAAAACCCTCTCTAAATCAAGGAGATGTTGTTTTTTTATTTTAAGGGCAGGCCAAGTTAGTCCAGATGTTCCAAATATTGTACTGTCCGGCAGCTATGATAGTATTATCAAAATGTGGGATACGCGGACGGCTAAAGAAGTCATGACAATGGACCATAAAAGCCCTGTAGAATCCCTACTGTTCATGCCCAATGGGGGGATGTTTTTGAGCTCCGGTGGCACAGACATCAAGGTAAGTGAATCTCGAGTTCTTTTTCCTTCTGTGTACTGATCATGTGTTACATTTTAGATTTGGGATGTTTTAGCCGGAGGTAAACTAAGAGGCGCTTTAGCTCAACACCATAAAACTGTAACTTGCTTAAAGTTGGGTTCAGGTGGCAAACGATTGCTCTCTGGCAGTTTAGATAGACATGTGAAGATATATGATGTTTCCACGTTTAAGGTTTGAACATTCAGGTTTTTTTGCTGTCTTTGTAAGCTTAATTCGATTTTTTTCGAATGCAACCGTTATCGAAAAAAAAAATAGAACAAACGCATTTACTCAAATTAAAATTTAGATATCTGAAAATCTGCAAATGTTTGTTAACAAGTTCCATATTTATATAATTTTTTCGTGATACAATAACCAAGACTTAACAATTTCCATAGAAACATTACTTTTTTATACAGCACATAATAGTATTTTGCTTTTTAGGTTGTGCACACGCTGGACTTTCCTAACGCTATTCTAAGCTTGGGTATGTTTTACTCACATTTTTTAAAGGCAAAACATTTACGTTGATAATTTTCAGGAATTGCACCGGATGATTCCACGGTGGTAGCAGGCTTAAGTGATGGAGTGATCGCTGTGCAGAGGCGAAGTGAAGAAACCACATCGGAAAAACGACCGAAAAAAGTGGCCTTTAATTACAAATTCCATGACATTCTTTCCAATGTAGATGAAATTGTACCCGATTTACAGTAAGTATTTGTAGTTAGAATAATTTATAGATATTTCAACTGATTGTTTTTTGCTTGCAGAAATGAAAAAGAAGCCAAATATGATTACTACTTCAGAAAATTTGAATATGCCAAGGCTTTAAAAGCCGCCTTAATGCCCTACGTCGTAAATAAACACCCGGAAAGGACTGTGGCCGTTCTTCGGGAGCTGCAGAAAAGGAAAGGACTTCCGAAGGTGTTAAAATATAAAGACTCAAATCTCCCTAATTGGTTAACAACGATTAAGCAATTGGTTAGATTTTTTATTAGGTAAAGCGGTCTAAAGCTGTCAACTCAGCTAATTTATTAAACTTGTCTGTAACTTTTAGCCACATTACCGATCAGAGGTTTACTAGATTCCTAGTGTCCATAGCAGACGAATTTATCGATATCATAGCAGACCGGGTAGACGCTTTGCCTTCAGACATTGGTGAGTAAAAAATATGTCGATAAATGAAGAAGTTTAAGAAGAGATAGTTTAATTCGGAAGTAGGTAACAGTGGTGTGTTCTTTAGGTTTACTCTTGGTGCAATTGTACGAAGTTTTAAACCGAGAGAACAACCTCGCCATGGAGCTAGCTATGGTTGAAGGGATGATGCAAACCTTACTATATGCTCAAGTAACAGCGGAAACCGACAATGAAATCAATTATAAACTGGTTAAAACAGGTGAAAATAACGCAATTTCAGCTAAATAGATTTTATTACCATACTTTTTATTTGATGTCAGTCCTTTTTTTATTCCTTTTTATGAGCGGAATTGGGTTGCGATGCTTTATTTTTTGATATATTGTCTAACCTTAACTGGATTGCTTCCAACGTGCTGTATAGTTGTTGCAGGTCTTCTTCGCCCATTTCCAATATTGCCGCTTCCTTTTTCGTCTCATCAGTGACCTACAAAAGCATTTGATTTAAAGATTTCGATTGCAAAACTTCCATAAAGTTCGTTTATTGTCGTAAATCATGAACGAAATGAGGATTATACCTTAGTAAGGTCTAGCTGTATTTTCGCATTGGGAATCACCTGCTTATTGCCCATATCTGAAGCGACTTGCATGTTGAGTTCCCATTTTAGACTATTCAGTGTATGTCTGTCTTCAAAGGCTCCCAACTCTTTTTTAGTTTCAGCTAGCCACTGCTTGGTGAAAATCTCCGCTTTTCCTTGATCGAGGCCAATTTTCTCTACCAACTGACTTTCCAATTCGGTGGGCTTTAGAATAACTCTTCTACTTTGCTTATAGATGTAAGCGATGCTTTGCACAAGAAGCTGTAGTTGGTTTTCATCCAGCTTCAAATTGTCCTGCAGTTTCTGCAACTCAGTTTCAGTAAAGTAGTCATCGCTACTGGAATTGATTATATGGGATAGAAGGAGTTCGTATCTCTTCGTGTTCAAATTGTTTATCAAAGAAGCTCCTTGTTGTAACCTGAAATGATGTTGATAATAGAGTCTCCTAGTTGGACTGATGGAGGTGCTTTAGACCTGTTGTTTATAGTGATCCATTGTAAGTCGCTCATTTTTTATAATTATTTCCTAGTGATTATGATCATATTTTCAAGAATCTGCAAATTGTGGGATGAATATGAGGGTAAAAATTCTAAAGTTTGTTGTTGTTGTGATAGATTGACAGCTAGTGAAATACCAAACAGTGACAAAGAAGTCAATGTAAAAAAGTTATTGATGACTTGGCAATGCCCAGAAAGGCGCCTGATAAATCATGAAAATGAACTTTTTCATAAGATTAAACGCCCATGAAACAATCGGAAATTTTTTAAAAGCGTTGAACTTCTTTTAGCATTTTTCACAAAAATTTAATTTTAAGCTAAAATACTTTGAATCGTTTCGAAACTAATGTTGATAGGGCGTGCCATAGTGTATGGTTGGTTGCGCATCATATGTGTCAGCATTTGAACGTAAATAAAAAATAAACAGAAAATAATCAATTTTCTTTTCCCATCATTAGACCCGCATACATTTGCCAGCTATAAATTCCCTATCCCTATCTTTGGGCGGGCAGTCCGTAGTCGGTTTTAAGTGAGATGTTCTGCGGCCCCTTTTAAGAGCACCACCGCAGCTGTAGCAAAAAAATGACGCTCTACATTGAGGTCCTAGTGTTTGGGGCTCTGCTGGGGTTGCCTTTTTTATATGAAACCAGACCGGCCTTTTGCTATTGCCTAAAGTTTTTAGTGTATTACGCCGTTGTAATGTTAAATTCAGTTATATTGATACCAGTGTTTCTTCTGAGGCCCTGGAGTGTCTTCAACTTGGTGTAAGTACTGCTATTGTTTATGTAGGTTAGGTCAGGTTCAAATGCCTCAAATAATTAGAGTTTGAGGGCTGTTTTTATTTTGCCCAGTATGAGCCGGCCAATTGTTCATTCTGGAATGTTGCGCTGAATTTATTGAGCCCCTATAGGGGCTCAATAAAGGACTGTTGGCTATGTTTCTTTCCACTTTACAATATACTCCAAATTGAGGTGACAGGGATTGTTTAAAAAGTGGAAAGTAAGCTCCAGTTTTGGCCGAGAAAATGTTTATTTCTTGAAAGTTTTTAGCTGTTATGTACCCAGTAGGATTTCATTTTAATTTCCTTGTTTAGAGGTGCTTTTGGTGGCAGAATTTAAAATGTTTCGACAATTTCCGGCAGGACTATTTTATCGCCCCCTTTAAAAGAGCTGAGGCGAAACCAGTGAGGGTTTGAGATCTTTGCCGAATTTCTCAAATATTTCTGAGCTTCTATTTTGTTGACTTCTACTAGTTGACTGTTTATTTGAGAAAATCAAAATCTTCCGGATTTTGCCATGATCATTTTTTGTTTGTTCTTACGCTCTTATTGCAATCATATTCATATTTACTGTTTTTATGCTTAATAGTTGTACTTATACACATTTGAGTCCTAATTTGGTTTTTTTACTTGCTACGAAAATTTCACCACAGATTTCAGCAACAGTTGGTATATGTATGTTTAAAGCAAGATTGAGACATCATTTTTAAATGTGTGAACAATTTTTTATTTAACTTCGATTGGTTTAGGATTGCTTCATATTTTTGCCGTTGGATCACTCATCTGATAGGCGTTAAATGGGAGCTTAGAAACGGTGAAATCCTGGAACCCCAAGAACCGTGTATAATTGTCTCCAATCATCAAAGTTCCTTAGATATCCTGGGTAGGTTTTGCTCGACTTTAACATGAATATTTTTTCAATTGTTTGTTCTCTGGCTTATTGTATTACTTAATAATTATTTTTTTTACAGGGATGTTTCAAATATGGTCCACAATGGGCAGATGTACAGTGATAGCCAAAAAAGAGCTTTTTTGGGCTTGGCCGTTTGGAATGGCTGCATGGTTGGCGGGTCTGGTGTTCATTCCCAGAGTGAAAACCAAAGCCGAACAAGCTAAGGCCGTCATTAATGAGGCTGTGGAAAAAGTGGCTCAAGAAAAGGCAAGTTACATTTCTTCTTTAGAAAATATTCAATATTTTTACCGAAAAACTTTAAGACCAGTCAAGGTGGACGCTTTGTAGTATTTGGCAAATGTTGATGATAATTAAATCTCCCAAAATTAAAGCTAGTTAAAAAAATTGCAGAAGGCATCAGGGGGTGTACTGGAAAAATAATCAATATAATTCGATTGAAATTAGGTGCGACCACACGTAATTGTTCTCCACAGGAAATCGAAGCAGCAAAGAAACTTAGGCGCGCAGTGTATATTCAGTTACATTCTCTAATTCAATATTTAACTGAAATAAAACTTTGAAATAAAATGCGATGTTTATTTAATTCGAGTGAAGCTAAAGAGGAACTAGAACAGGAAATGTAGCAATTTATATTTGATGAACAAGACAGGGCATTATATGCCCGAATTGAACATTCGAATCTTATAATGGGGCAACTTTCTAACATTAACGGCATTTTTTTAGAAGATTTAGTATCCGACAAAACATATAACTAGTGTCCAACAATTGAATTGGGTCAATGCTTGATTAAACATTTAAGCACTGATAAATCACTTGTACTTAACAAAAATTCCTTTTCATTAATTATAAAGTTGTATTGATTATTTTATTTGAACAATCGAGGCTTTTTCTTGTCAACACCAGTAGCTACATTATTTAATAAAAATATCGATTTCCTACCGCATATCAATCATATTAAAATTAATGTTACAAAAAGGTTTGTTTGTTATTGTCGCAAGCTGTTTAAACTCGTTCCAATGGTTTTAGTTCCATATTAGTAACAAATAAGTATCGATTTTCATTGTTTTGGTCAGGCGATTAAATTCGCATACCTGCTAAAGTGACTCAATGATTATGGTATTCGAAATTGATATGTATAATTATCGAGACCACCTTTGTCAGACCTTGTAACTAGCAAGGACAGTTTTGATTGACTGAATAGCTAAATTGGAAAAGTGCGTTAGGCATATCATAACGGACGTTAAATATGTCTTATCAACTTTTTTTACTCAAATACTCAACTTTGCTATCTATGCATTAACTTAAGTATAGACTTTTGCATAAGTAACAATTCCCCCTTGGTTCAAAGGTATAATTTCCTTAAATCTATATTTAAAACGAGTAATTTACTTGGAGTATCTTCGGTATGTTCCTAGAACTATTGGAAACTACTTTAATTTCCTTATTACTTCCTTCCTTTTAGCATTATTAATCAAACATCGTCTCGCTTGATCATCAAGCGAGAATAACTGAACAAAGAGGTTCTTACGTAGATGCACAATACTTAGTACTCAGATGATAATTTTGTTATTTTGATTACAGACAAAATTATGGATATTTCCCGAAGGAACTAGGAGAAACACAGGCGAAATTCATCCATTCAAGAAGGGCGCGTTTCATTCGGCAATCTCAGCTCAATTACCAGTGATTCCCGTCGTTTTTAGCAACTACTATTTTTTGGATAGACCGAACAAGAAATTCGATCAAGGTAAACATCTAAACTGAATGCTCTAATGTCGTAAATATATCAAACTTTGAGACCTGCGGAATGGAGACCACACATTGAATGCATCTTTCAATATGAATGTGGTAGCTGGAGTTATAAGGAGATTAAAAGAAAATTTCTCATTAATCGTTCTGGCCAATTTTACCAACAAAACTATTGTCTCAATCAGTCATGTACAGGAATTGGGGGTTTTCACATCTTCTTGCAGGGCGTAAATATGTTTCACATATTTAATCTACTATTTAGTGCACATTTTTTTCTGCCTGATGGTTTGTGTGTGTATTCGGCTTTGATTTATTTAAAATCCTCAAAGTTATGTGAATAATGGCAAATATTATTTTCATTTATAAAGAACTCCTAGGTAAGTAACTGCGATTGTTTTTGCTAAAACTTGAAGTATTTGCTATAATAATTTCAAATAAAGAACGGAAATCAGTTCAAAATTGAAAATATAGGCTAAATCAAATGCTAGCGTTTTGCTTTCTGGTAAGTATTCTGTATTCTAAAAGTATTGGCCGGTAAGTAAGCGATTAATCCGTTGGTAAGCTAGCCTATCCTTACCTGTTCAATTTTGAAAAATTTTCGGAATCCCGACATTTTATGTCTAAGTATTAAGTTCGATGAATTGAAAAATTCGGATCGAAAAGATACTTAAGTTTATATAAGTATTATTGGTGATTCTTCATCTATGTTAATATCTATTATTTGCTCATATACTTGGAATTTTGAGTCAAAGTCGTGTTCTAACAAATTATGTATCCAGTAAACTTATCTGGCCTTGTTCAGATTGACCCTGATTATTCCAATTTCTTATTTTGTGCTGATAATTACAAAAGGATTTCTGGGTGTTTCCAGTGAAACGAGCAACTACGTGAGCGGCAAGTTATGCTTTGCATCAGCATAACTTGCGGCAAAAAAGTACACCTTTTGGTTTCATAACATCTCCAAAACCGTTTGCTCAAAAAATTACACGCTACATCTTAAACGATTTTATTCTTTTCATCATGCGCATCAATTTAGAGCTTGAACTCATTTGTCTAGGTGTGGTAATAGTGAAAGTCCTCGAACCTTTAAGTACAAAAGGCCTCACACTAGATGATGTGGAAAAGTTCACGGATCTGGTGTATGAAAAAATGTCACAAGCTTTTCACCAGATCAACAAAGAAGCTCTAATTCATCGAGAGTCCAGCAAACATAGCGCTTCCAATTTCACTCTACTGAAGTGATTTTACAGCGCTGGTTAAACAAAAACTCAAGCTTCAGTCGTTTAAATCTGAATATCGTTAACCTGAGAAATTATTGTGTATGTATTTGTTTTTGTGTTTATGTTTTTACCTCTCTTGACTGTATGCCATATTATTTTTTGCGACAACGAATGGTCTCAAGTTAAAATAGTGAAACGGAACGGCAAAATTATCAAAGGTTTGGTTGAAAGTTAAGACTGAACAAGAAGGGCCTAGATGCTAGACTTTCAATCTTTTTGATAATGTCTGTATTTCTCTATCGCTAGAGCGACTCATACATAGAGTTTCTATTTCATTTAATTTTAAACTACGATAAACCAAAGTTATTTTAAACTAGCTGACAGCATTCCTAAACGTTTCTCTAGGCATAAGAAAAGACATTTTATATTCGTTTTATGTTTAGACTGTTCTATAGTAGGCCTAAGTTTTTTTGAATTATATTATGAACATTTCAGTTTTGGGGCATAATAGTTAAGAATGATACATAAGTCTCCATAGTTTCTGGGAAGATAATGACATTCTTACATAAGGTAGATTTTTTCACTAATAGATCAAAACCAAAAAGGCATTGCCTTGATTATGCTTTCATAAGAGCGCATTAAGTTTATGTTCCATCATATAGGAAGCCATTGTTCGCACATTTTTGGTTTGTTCTAGTTAAACGCTTTTAAAATCGTGCCATGTATAAGTGCTTATTAAAACTGATATTTCTTGCGTTCTTTACCTGATAACAGTTTTCAACTTCAAACGTATTATTAGTTTAACGTTGTATTTATGTGTAGTGATTTTGATGTCCTAAGCAAATAACCGATAATCCATTTTACGATGCCTACAAGCTGTTTAAATTAATTGTTTATCAGTATCGCTTGTTGCATACAGACGGTTATAGTTTTTGTACTTTCGCTTTGAGCATTCGTTTCAGGCACAAATTGATTTTTCTGTTATTTAATATCGAATTTCTAGTCTTAGTCTACACTAAGTAATCTCGTTTATTGCCATTCCTGTATTGGTTGTGATCAAATCTTTTGCCAAAAATTATTATTTAGGTTGTAAGTGTTTTAGTTTTATAGAACATACCTAGTGGGTTTTCGCCTGTACTCTACGGAATTTATGTTATTGAAACAATGTTTACCGGTTCAGTTTTATATTAAAGAAGAATGAAACGTGGTCAGATTACTATTGAATTTTAAGTCGAGTATTCTGTATAGAAACTGAAGAAAATTGCTGTTACAGTCAAAATTTCACTACAGAGAGTGCAGAATATCCTTTTTGAAGTTAAATTGGGACAACAAACGTTTTGGTTTCTCCTTGAGAAATTGGGAAAAGTTTTTCGAGTGAACGAAATGTTATGCTTCTCGAGGTATATTTTTGGGAGCATTTTGCAATATTAATTTTTATCGAAGAAATCAAGAAAATTGCAATCAAAGTGAAATTTTTACTACCTACTGATCAAATATTCTCTTTAAAATTTACTAAAAATCTTACAATATTGCCGTGACCAATTTTTGAAAAGTCTGTGTGCAAACGTTCACTCACTTCCTGTGCTTTTGGAAAAATTGTTAAAAATCGACGAACAATCTGGCCAAAATTGATTGTCCTAATTTTTATCAAAAAAATGGGAATGTTTGTATGTTTTGCCGATAGCACATATTTTATAGCAATTTACTCAAATATACAGCAGCACAAGATGGAATATTTATTTTAGCAGTATGAGCTGTATTAGTACTGTTAAGGAAAACATGATTTGTTAAAATCTCTTCAGTTTTAACTCTCAAAGCAAGCAGTATTCATGGAAGTATCAGCAAGATTTTTTATTGAATGTCATCAGTTTTGTATTATTTGCTCAATAAAAAATACAAAGTTCGAACTAGCTTTTCATTTTTGTTTAAGCTAAGCGTAGATATAAATTTCCGAAGTACCGTCAGTTAATTATTTGTAGTTAATTAGTTCATCCTCTGGAAAAAACGTTAAATCGTTTCCGGAACTAAACTGTGCTAGTAATCAGCAACGACTAGTAGCAGATTTTAGAGTTTGCTTTAAGAAAAACAGCAAACTTTTCATAAAGAATCGACTGACAAAGGAGAACTGAAAACTTTCACGAATAGAATCATACCCACTAAGAGAACCGAAGATTCCGAAAAATAGACTTTCCCCTTTTTGTCTTGTGAGCTTATTGAGTTTTTTTGGGCACACAGTGCATAAAAATGGTGTAAATTAAAAGAAAAACAAAATAATACACAATTATTTTATTAATTTAGTATTTCATCATTTTACAAAACATAGAGGATAAAGTTGTTAACTTTACATATGATATATCTTTACATAAAATGGTGTATACCAGTTGGCTTTAAACTGAATTCATCGAAATTAATTTAAAACCGACTCATAAAATGTAGAATCTTAAGCTGCAATTACGGCAACCGAAAAACTGGCGGTTAAACGCTTGAAATTGCAGCTGCAAACTCTTTAGAATAATTATCTACTGAATTAATATTTTTCAAGCAAATCTTTGTCATTTCGACGAGCTTTTTTCATTGGTAAACTTTCATCATTTAGTTTTTGTTTTATTCGGATTTTTAAGCAGCTTATTAAATTGATACAAAATAATTGAAAACTGACTCATTTTGATGCTATTTCTATTTTGGTGCTCACAATAATAATTCTATTTTGGGGATTGTTCTGAATTACCGTGTATAATGATTAACCAACATCAAAAATTGCACAACGCTATCAGCGTTTACTGGGTTTTATCGTTGTTTCCTCAAGCAAATTTTTTTCAGTTGTGTCGTACAACTTTTGCTGTTTTAATTTTATTTAGTCCAAGCTCGAAGTGACAATTTTGCTCCCTTAAAAATTACAATAGACAGTAGCTTTAGGAAGACATATTTGGCGATCTCGCCTGCAGACTTAACTATATATAAACAATCATAATAGAAACCACAAAATGTGGTTTAGTACTAAAAAAATTAACTAATTGATCTGATGAATTTGTGGACAACTTATTTTTGTGTTTGCGCTTATGAGTAGATTTGGTGGTTCCCATTACAAAGTTTACAATAGTTTACATATACATGTATATTATCAAATAATCTAGTATGGTAACAAATACGAATATAGAATAATATTTTCACTTAGTTTTTTTATCTACTTTATATACTTTTTTCGTACATACAGGTTCAAAATAAGATGTTCTAGGGCAATTCACAGCTTATTCACGATTTATAAAAAGCGATTGATTCTCGATGATTGATTTTGTTTACATAGTTATTTACATTTATTTTGTGGTCAAAATATTACTTTCTTTGCTAGTATAACATTAGTGTGAGTAACAATTTTCATTAAAAATATCTGTAAATTTTTCAATAAGTTTCAAAAGTATTTTTATTGCTTGTTGGGATATGTTTGGTTCTACATTTTTAATTTATTGCAGTTTTTGCAGCAACCCTGTTAAATAACAGGAAAAATCGTTACGTTTTACACGAACGATTCTTAAACAGTACCTACAATGAATTGCATAAAGCAAAACTTGTGAGCATGTTCTTTTAGGTGCTTTACACAATATCGATATGTCTAGTTCTATACTGTATACATATATAAAATATTTAATTTACCTCAAATTTTCTATTTACTGAAACTCAAAAAAATATTCTGGCCGATTTGTTTAATTCACCACAAATTAAGCCGAGTACAGTTTGGTGGATTACAAAACAGGGATTTACTTAAACAAACAACAACAGTTGAAATAAAAGCGTTCAGGCCGTTTCAAAAGGCCGCCGCTTTACAGTTATGACCCTTTAGGGATTCAATTAATTTGTGGGGGACCTTTGTTATCTTATCTCTTGATTACCGTATTATCATTGCGCTTTTATGAGCCAGAAACACAAGCGAATCTTCATCACCGAGTGGAAGCAGGATTTTATTAATGGCGCAATTTAAAGGATTGATTTTATTGAAACAGATAAGAAGGTTCTGTACTTTTTTTACCTGATTATGTAATTTTTTAAAAAGCTGTATTAGTAACTTTTAGTTAAACTGTTTCGCATATTCTTTGCTTTGCAATTGACCAATTTTTGACTTTATTGTTTGTTCAATTAATTTATTTTTTTGCAGCTACAATTTGTAGTTCATATCTTGTCTTATTTTACTATGTTACCTAAATATGCACTCTAAGAATAATTACATGCTAATAAGATTCCTTTGTTTTCTACTAAATCCACTTGTTATAAATTATCTGTTACTCCAGTGCGATTTAACATTTTTATAGCCATCTAAATTTGAGTAGTTTTCCTAAATTGCCGGATAACAATTGCCTAAATAAATATAAACATTTCTAATATAATTCTCTAGTTTTTCGTAAATAAGCTGTGAATCGCAAATATAAATTCGCCGTAAATGATTGTTCTACAAATTTTTCAGTAAAATGGAAGAACGAGCGCAAAAAAGACAAGAGCGATCAAAGATTTCATCTGAAGTCGCTCTTTTCCTTTCACCTTATTCTTCAGCAATTCAGTTACAATTAAGAAGTGTCTCAGTCCTCAATTTAAAACATATAGTATTCGATAAATCGGGAAAACTGGCTCAAGTTTCAACTTGGTTTTTTACAAATTTCATTTTTGACTCTAAAATAATTTTTTCCATTGTATCACTGGAGCCTGGTTTCTCCTCTCCATTGACCATAAATCAGCAATATCTCAATAGGGGCGCGGTCAAAAAGCAGACTATTATATAATAATAGCCGAAGTAAAAGCAGCATATTATATGATCACAGCTACTCTTTTTGTCTGGAAACTAGTCTAAGATATGTGTAAAACTGATCACTCGCGGATTACTGCGTTAATGCTTTTCGACGAGCCCCTGTAGCAACTGAATCTTATTCCCTAAAAGTGCAAAAGCGCTGAGTAACTCGTTTTGTTGTCTTTATCATAAGAAAGTAGTTAGAAAGATAGATGGAATGAGTATCTAGAGTGTATCGGCATTTTGCTCATTCGAAATTTGTAAGACTTACATAGATACACTTTGGATATATTTCCAGTGGTACGTAAAATTAATCAGTTTCAGTATGTAATTGATGATATTTTATCATGATTTATTTACTAGTAGAGGTCATATTACTGTACTTAAAATGTGTGGCCAAAAATCGGAAATTATTAGTTGGATATCAGATTAATGGCGTGAACTACTAATTTACAAAGATGTTTTCACCTTTACGTAGGTTTGCAAATTTCGAAGTAATTATTTCTTGGATAAGTTTATTCGTAGCTGAAGGCTTATAATTCGAAGTTAATCACACTTATGGAGAAGAAGGTAATGCAACAAATTTTGCAAATGAGAATAACAATTTTGAAAATATTAAAAATATACCGCAACTGATAAAAAACTGATGAATGTTAATTATTAATTAATTGCATTTTTTATGTCTCAACGGAAAAGTAATATGAAGGAAGGTCCATTGATATGTTTTCCATATATTTCCATTAAAGTTAATCTCTGAACTGTACACAGCGTGCCTCGGTAGATTCTGAAATGCAAAGTCAATTTTACGGTTTCTTTGCAAACTTTTTCATCTCTTGGCGTTATTTTCAGTGTGCGACTGTGATCGAGAAGCGAACATTAACTAAAAAAATATTTTTCATTGATAATTTTCATCATTTGCATCACCTTTTTTTAAATGTAAGCCAAATGTCCGACAAACGGCAACAAATGTATTTTGAAATTTGATTGCTCCACAAATTATAAACGTAGGTATTTTTATTTAAGCTGTAAAATTTGGTTTTCGTTTGAACACGATATTTAAGAACACACTGAAAATTGGAATTATCCAAATCTAATAAAACATGAAAAATATCAATCAGATTCAACCCGAACGCAAAAAAATCAATGAGTGAAAGCTAATGGAAAAACCCATTTTTCTAAAAAACACCACTAAGAAAAGTTGTTAGTAAACGAATTACATTTAAGGTGAGCATATTTTCAACTTGGAACACGAGAGTGATGGAAACCAGAAAATGACCAAAATTTTCATCATTACATACCATTTTATCTCTTCCGTTGAAAAAAATTAATCTCCGTACAATCTAGGCCAACTAAAGCTAAAGTTAAAAAACTAAAGGAACTACTAACATGGAAAAATGTAGGTGAAAAACTTTCATAAAAGCAAAATAAAACTTCTGAAGAACATAAGACAAAATTTGGTTTAAAAAATATTCGTTTCTGTTATAATGAGTGTTTGAGTAGCACAGGTGATCATTGACATCGAATCTACATACATTAAGATTTAGAAAACAGTTAAATTAAATGCCAATTTGCTTGTTAGACATTACACGTAGAAATACATCCCACAACAATTCGTACATCAAGTGCATTGTTTCGTAATTTGTTTTAAAGTGAGTGATCCTTACTTTTGTATATATTACACCATTTTCTTACCATCTCAAATATAGTTATAAATATAATATATACCTAATATATCTATATTTGTTACGTAACACGAAATATATTTTTATAGATTTTCATCTTTCCGTAATAAAATGTTCTTATACTATACATTAATAAATAAAAAACAACATTTACCCTGCAAGCTAGATTTTACTCTGTAACTGAAAAGAATGCCGTTGATTTTCGGACTGTTATCAGCAAGAATGTAAGTGTTTGTAGAAATTGACTTTATCGTTACATGTATATAATCCCTAATTCTAGCCCATCGAATTTATGGTTCTATTTAACAACACTAGATATATCTAATTCCAAATAGTTCTGCCGATGTTGCGAAGCGAAACAGGTAGAATCAAAATGCAAGAACCAATCGAACCAATCGAGTCAACCGAAGAAGGCAAAAATCATTTGCAATAGAAAAATATTTTTTAAACAACCGCAATGCATAATTTTTGTCTAATAACTGAGAACGTTCCAGTTTTACAGCAGTAATATTACGAGAGAAAGCTGTAACAGTAACAGTTCAGCTACCTGTTGGATCCATTCAGCTGATGATGAAGCTGCTTCTACTGGCGATGGAGCTGCTGGAAACTCATCCACGATTATAACTGAAAAAAAATTGCAGTTTCAATTGTTTTTACGAAAAAATATTTTAATGAGTGTGGTTGTAAAAACATGTCCGGGTAGGAGAATTTGAGAATTTAGAAAGTAGTAATTTTGTCTATGAAGTTTTTGAAATAAATACGTTTTTATTATTTAAGTCTCCTTTTTCAAAATTTGTGTATTTTGTTTTAAAAATAACTTTAAAATTTGTGTTGAATAGTGTTCACTATTTTAAAAACTTCGGAATTTTGATATTGCAGAGTATTTACGGTTTAATAAAAATAATTCATAAAGTTACAGCAAAAATATTTAGGACGGAACTAGAAGAATTTGAAATGCGTGTTGCTAACCGCTTTGATGCAAAATTAAGAGCAAATGAAACTAAATCTATTTTACAAACTTTTCATTGCTGAAATGCCTGATAAACAGAAACTAATTTTAATGCGATTTGAACATAAACTTARTTTTAATGCGAAATAAAAATTAAGGAGACGAAAGCAAAATTGACAAAAAAACCCATCAAACGCTTTCTAAATTAGTTTGTTCTCTTCCAGTTGCAGTTTTTCTCATCATTACATTCTACGGATCATCATTTGCTACTGAACCTTATAAACGCTGTTAGTGCATTGATTTTTAGAGTTGCTGTTAAAGTTTATCCTTAAATTCGATGAATATCTGGTCTTTAGACCGCTGCCGATAGGAATTTGATCCTGATGTTTCGTCTGAGAATTCTCAGAAAAACTTTTGAGAGTTCATCCCGAAACGAATTCGTATCGACAGCGACCTAAACACCTGAAAATCATTGATTCTAATGAAATTTCCCTAGAAAGAATATTTTTCCATAGAAAACCATTCGAGCTTGTTATTATTTCATTCAACTGATTATTTAATGATATACCTTCTGACTATTTCACGTGTATCCACCTACAACTTCTCCCAACACTGGAAACAATCCATTGTAAAAGACTTAAGTTCAGTGCGTGTTTCACCCGTACAACGAAATGCCATTTCGAAGAATTAGCTCCCTCCCAAAACAAATACAAAGCAATTAATTTAGGAATAAATTTCCAGAATCCTAATGGTTCTTTTCCACTTTGTTTAGTTTCAAGTATCTTGTTCCCTTTACAATTTGAAACATCTTTTGGGGCGAAAGGCTTTTCACATTGGATAGACAAACAGACAGTAACTGTTCTCTGTAAATAACTGCCTGGATATTTATTTTATTTAGTTAAGTTGGAAAGGGTTTATTTACAGTGTTTTGGAGTACTTGCTGAAAATCTATTTACTTTTTTCCGCTTAAATTCGGTGGGAAGCCGCAAAATGTTAGAAAACTGTTGCTGTATAAAATTAGAAACAGTTTTAGGAGGAAAATCTTAGTTAAACACCCGATACTAGAAATTTATAGACACTCACAAAGTGGCGTTGCACCTGCAATTTACTGCGCTTTTATGTTAAAAGTTTCCCGGAAAGGACGTTTTATATTTTAGCCCACTTGAAGCTTTCTTTTTAAAATCGTTTTGGTTGCTGACGTAAGATGCAGAAAATATCACTGAAAAATAATCGAAACAAAAATGCACTCAGTTCCTGCAGTATTAAAGATGCTTACGTTCAACTGTTGCATTTCGGATATCAGCATATTTCTGCTCCTTGTTTACATATCCAGGAATGGTGGCCACACAAGTGAGCCTAAGTTTGTTATCTACGTCCCCATGTAGTTCGGAAACTTCCACGGAAATCTGCTTGATGGAGGGAGCTCTGGTTTCAAAAAAACCATGCGCATGCAATCCATTCGAATAGGATCTAGTCAGATGATCTGGAACCTAAAATCGACATTATTTGCATTAATATATTGCCAATCGTGTGTTATGAGTAAACCAACATAAATCAACATTAGTCTGATTCAAAAGTTAGTCTGAGAAAAATGAAATTTTCAACTTTTATTTTGGAAAATTCATTTCTACTCTTGAAACCTTGATTTTTTTACAACAAACTTGGTTTTTTCTTGAGTTAACTTTTGTAGATGTTTTTGCTCAGTATTTGATTTTGTTCCAAACTGCCTCGGATATTCATATGTAATTTTGAAATGAGCCCCATACCGGTGAATTTCTTTGTATTTTACTTGCGGTTTTACAAAAAAACGACGTTAACTTGAGAAAAATATTAATTCAATTTTGTGCTTCCAACAGCGCGAGCTGCATGTTTTAGAAATAGTTTTAACACGATTTATTGCAATATTATTACTTTTAATCGCTATCGTGATTGCACCTCAACTGCTTGTACCAAGGCAAGCAATTTCTAATTTATAATGACTATAATTGAAAAATGCATGCAAGAAGTTTGTAAAACAACCCCAGCAACTTTCACATAGTTTGCGTTTATTTTAATCTTTTAAATTTTTGTTCTCAATAATGTATTACTTTATTTTGGGTTAACGGATATGAAGCTGGTGAGTTTTTCGAGTTTTTGGGCCGTTGTGGTAAATAATTTCTTATTGACTTTTTTCAAGTCTTTTAAGTTTTGTGTTTATTCTCAATTACCACATTTTGCGTGAAGACTAAAAACAATCCTACATTGAGGTCCTATACAAAAAAAGTGCTAATTTTTGGGGCTCAATGCCTCAATTACTTTTGTAGCTTTCAGTCTCATCAGGTTCTCTAACTATTAGGGACAGACATAGAGGAACTCACAAGATCCGTATTATTTTTGAATATGTGCATTTTACCTGTGAACTAGAAATGTTTGAAAATTGAAGTTCTGTACACAAAAGGGCGCATTTTACGACTCTATGCTGTAATAACATCTAGAGCTTGACAGCAT
This sequence comes from Dendroctonus ponderosae, assembly GCF_020466585.1. NCBI lineage: Eukaryota > Metazoa > Arthropoda > Insecta > Coleoptera > Curculionidae > Dendroctonus > Dendroctonus ponderosae. The sequence continues at coordinate 14,822,803 of NW_026018165.1, read as the reverse complement.
TGCTGGTTTTCCAAATATTAGCCGAAAACTTAGAGCCGTTTTCAAGATCTGCATTTTTTGAATTTTCGCAACTTTCACGAAAACCAAAAAATCATTAATTTTATTTTCTATCTGAAAAAGCGTCATTTTAACGGCTCTATCGTTGAAAATAATTTATTTTTGACTGACTTCAAGCAATAACCGCGCAAGAGAATTTTGCAAATTAGAAATATGGTTTGAAAAATCTTCAAATTCTTTGAGTTTAAGCATCCAGTTTTAATCTTAACTGTTCAACCATCCATTGCTTTACACAAATCAGACCAGCCTGTTCAGAAGTTATGAGTGTCCAGCACCAACAGACGAATTTGTCATTACAAGCGTTGCTGACTTTCTCCCATTGCTTGCACATAAAACTGCCCTTTGTTAAGCAATTAAATTGCAAAACACGTACATTCTCATGGACCAGTCTGCAATAGCTTCGCGTGCCAAATTTATTCCAGCTGCTACCGCTAATTATTTTCAAAGTTACGCTTGCTGAATTGCTGTGAACAGCAACCAACGGGGGTTTTATTAGGTTTCCATACAAAGATTAGCTTCTAGCTTTATCATGAATCCGTTCGGATTGAACTTATTGAGTAGGAGATTAGTTTTCAAATAATTTATTTATAAATTACCTGCTGCGTTACTAAGAATATTCTTTAATGAAACCGCAAACTTCAACTATTTTTCCACTCTTGTCACGAATTTGCCCATATGGCGCTTCACTAGCAGAGAATTGAGGGCCTGATTAGCTCAACTAGCCGAAGGGGTGCGCTCTAATTATGCGTTCCCTTGGAAAAGCTGCACAAGAACTTCGGATTTTCTTTTAAACTTTATAGAGTTGCGTATAAGGTTGGCCCTGGCCGCAATTTAATTTGCCGCCTCAGCAGTTTGTAACTCATTTTCAATTATTTTCACTTAGATAAATGGGGTTTTCCCATCACAATATGTCCATGAACAATGAAAAGTATTATCGTTCTTACAGGGTTAAACTAGAAGGTTAAGAAATATTTTATCGCTTACAAATAGATACATTTTTTATTACGAAATTGGGACATAATGGTACTTTTTCGCTTTATTTCACCATCTATTCACTGCCAGTTTTTGCATCTAAAAGTTTAAGCCATTTTAAGAGTCACATATTTTAAAAGAGTCGCTTTTTAATTGAATTTTGAACTTCACAGCCTGAAATTGAACATTTTAGGTACTTTAAATCAGAGCTCAGTTAATTTCAGTGTATGTTTAAAAAAAATTATATTGATTCTATACTGGTTTAAAAAAAATGTAATTTGTATTCCAGTAAGTGTGTAAGATATAGGGTGAGATAATTTTGTGCAAGTTTATTCATCGTAAAGTTCGACTAATAGCTAAGCAAGTTAGTTAACCGTTTAACCGAAAAACGGAGTTTGTTGCAGTTTTCCAGAAAAATTACATTGAATCAATGGTGGAAGTCAACCAAAGTGTTGATCCTTCAAGTAGATATTATATATTTTCAGTTTTAGCAGACGAAAAACGAAAATATTTCATATAAATCATATCACCTTCAATTTTCCTTCGCTGGGTAAAACGCAAATATATTTAACATAAATAAATAAGTTTAACAAATAAAAATGTTTACATAGTTCTCGTGATAAGAGAATACAAAATACTGACAAACTTTTCACATTTTCGTTCAAGTATTCGTCCTCTAAAAAGCGGTGCCCTAAAATAATATTTGCAAATATGCCCTTTCAAAGTCTGGATATTAAAAGTTTCCTTCAGTTTATACAACAAAAGCTCCGTAAACGCAAAACTAAGAACATTTTCCAAACGAAGAACTTCCATTAAGCATTTGCTGAGAACCATTATAAAACTTCAAAGTTTCATTTGTTAATTAACATTTGAAAAAGTCACGTGAAACTTCTTTTAAAAAAGCTTTTGTACATGGTATCCCATAAGCACATCATCGAAATTATACTGCGACATTCTTTGGCGCAAAAAGATGATTTTACCTGACTTTCATTAAGAAAGAATGCCTGATTTTGCTGCTTTTCATGGTCAAAGTAGTTAAAAAATTAAATGATTTCTAGTTAACAATTAGCTTTTCGTCTTTTTGTCAGCCAAATTATGTAAATTCCAAAGTGTTTCAGACTCGAAATCTTATCATAATTCATTGATAATTTTATGTAAAATTCCCCCACAGACCTCAATCAGTTAATGAAATGAAAATTTCATATTTCATTCGACTGTGAAAACTTTGTAGTTTAAACTTGACTGAGCCGGTGAAGAACAATTATCATTATAACCATAGAGAGCCTTTTAAAGTCTGGAAATTAAAAGTTTTTCCGAGTTCACATGGCGCTTCACGAACACAGAACTGAGCGTCTGGTTGGCCTAACTAGCCGAAGGGAATGCTCCAATTATGCATTTTCCTGAAAAGATTTCAGAACAACTTCCGACTCTCATTTAAACTTCATAACGTTGTCTATAAAGTTGAATTAGTTGCTGGTTGATATTGCAAGGTTTTATCTAATTGAACTTTAATTAGTCGCAGGAAAGTTGCAAATTATGTGCGGTGGTTTTCATTCTAAATGTGTGAAATTTATAGACTTTATAGGGATTTTTTCAACTCAACTTCAAAATTCTCATGTTGTATTAATAATTCCTTAATCCGATCTAAACTACATGCTAATCCTTTTAAAGTTTAGTTGCCGTCAGCGTTATCTTTTAACGGATTTTCGTTTCATTGAGGTAAATAGTCGTCCACGAAGTTTAAATGATAATGAACTATTTCAGGTTGGCTCCAGTGAAACGACAGGGGTAAGAACGATAATTCACTTTGCCTAAGTAAGTTTTGTTGGCAAGGAACTTTACACTTAACTTTTCAATTTTCTAATAAAATAATCGAGTTCGGGTGGAAAAGCGAAACTTTGAAAGCGTATTAATAATGTTTCGATTATGGCATTCAGGAATGGGTACGTTTCAAGTCGATGTAATAAGAAGCCATGGATTGATTAATCATCACTTCTCTTGGTAGCTGGAATTTTATTGTGTTCGAAATTATAATAAGTCAATACTTTTTAAGGTTTACTTTTGTATCTCATGTACCTATATATACAATTAAGGAAAGGATTGAATATAGAATCAAAGACGAATATTTTTAGCAGACATAGAGGATGAAACTAATTAAGCTCGGGTTTAAGTATCTAAAACCAGGTTTCGTTTACCGATGTTTAACTTCACTGGGTGAATCAATTTTTGAGTGAAAATTGAGTTTTAAAATTTTTATTGATGCAACGAAAATGCGATTCTTGAAAATATGTTTTTGAAGC
>NW_026018165.1:14817654-14819374 GCF_020466585.1 Dendroctonus ponderosae | reverse complement strand
GGTGCATAGATTTTCTTGCAAATAGAGTAAAGCTTCAAGCTGTTCATTTCCATCTCAAGCAGAAGCCAGTTTTGGGCAAATCTTTTACATGACCAAATTCAATTCAATAATTCAGCTGCTTCTATTGGGGTACGTGTTCGATCTTTTTCTCGTTCCCTTACATCACCATTTCGAAAACCGCAAATGAAAAAATTCAGAAAACTGCATTTAAAGATAAAAGTTCAAATTTTCGAGCTTTTCTCCCAAAAACACTGTTGAATCCTTCTGGGACTCACTGTATTTTATACTGTCTTCCCACCTACTAATACATAATGGTTTGTACTATCAGTCCAACTGAATGATTCCTACTCAAATTGCAAAAAAATGAGACAATAGCCAGACAGGGCCAATCCCTTCTGACTAAACAGTTGTTGCAAGTCTGATTCTGAATGAAACTCGTCGATTTCATTCATGCAGTAGAAGAACGGCCTGCAAATTTTACGCAAGTTCAAGGCAGGAACGTCGGGTCAGATAGTCAACTGTTTTGGAGCACGTCATTAACATACAATCAAACAGTGCGTAGACGTAATAAGTTTATGCGGACGACCGGACGTTGTCTGCAGCTGTATCTCTTTCGGTTTTGGTCCATCTCCTGCGGCAGCCGATTTATTTAATGGCGAAGTGGATGGCGAAAAACAATGGAAAAATGTAATGCAGCAGGCGCATAGCGGATCTTTGACTTGATAGTGCTTGCTTTAAACAGCAAGAACTAATGCGTTTTCGGGCATCTGCTTTGATTTATGCTGGCTGAAGAGTAATGGTGTACCTACTTAATAAATCAAGCTAGACCCGTGCCATATGGGGATTTGGAAATTGATTTTGTATTGAAGTATTTAACAGTTAAAATTAATTGAAGTCATGGTGGTATTTGTAGTGGGGCACAGCCAAGTACTGCTATAAATAGTGCTTGATGGGTTTGAATTGTAGCCACAACATGTGTATTTAGAGTTCAAATTCTGTTAAAAAAATTCGCTTCGAGTTCCCAATTAGCGATAAATTTCCATCAACTTATTTTCCTTCATTTTTTTTGGAAATAACGTGGCAACAAAGGCTGGTCTATCTAGTAGAACCACCGTAAAAGTACGTCGGTGTAAAGTCGTAGGCGCGTGCACAAAGGCCATTATATGCATCTGCAGATACTTGATGCATTTTAACGCCCTTCCAGAAGTTTTTTCGTGTCTGTCAGTATCACGCCCTCGAGATAAAGTTATACGTTTCAGAGTGGTACTTTCTGATGCAAAGTGTAGGAAGCAACCACGATCAATAGAAAACAATGTTGGAAGAAAATCACACTTTTTAGGATATACTTAGGTACTCTTGTTGCTCATAAAATTTGTTTTTTAATCGCAAAATTATAGCGAACACGATGTGTAAAGATGATGAAAAATTTACATTTGCGGTCACAAGGCAGGGATGAAAATAGGTAGGGAACATACTGAGATTAGTAGAAAAATATTAAAGAAATTAAAGCAATTACTTGAGAATTGACGACAGAATGCCCAAACATTTTATACAGGGTGATTCAAACGCGTTCTGGCAAACTTTGGAAGGTGATTGCTGCCATTTCAAAATTAAATTTTTTTTTTGGTTCATACATGTTTAATATTATTGGAGAATTTTTTTTTAAAACAAAACGTTATTTATTCTTTCATTGATTGTTCAATTCCAAATAAAAATCCTC
>NW_026018165.1:14816381-14816965 GCF_020466585.1 Dendroctonus ponderosae | reverse complement strand
TATAACAGGAGGAATTAGTATCCAGGTATATTGTTTAAGACTGAAAAGTAAATAAATTTATTCAAAATTCAAACTTCAGTCGATAAATTAAACTAAAATTAGTGAGCGTTCAATCAGTTTAATAGTTGCAGAGTAAAATAAAAAACATTCATTTAGGACCAATTATATGCAGTGGAACTTAATTTGTTTTTAAATAGTTTTAAAAGTATAAAAAAATGTATCAAAGTTGTTAATTAAGATTATATTAACATGTTAGTGGTTATTGTATCAAATATGAAATAAATATTATTTTTATTACTATTTCACGCCTTTAAAAATTGTACAAATTGTACCCTCTTCACATTTTAGCGTTTAAAACGGATCGATTTTTCTTTACTATTAACTGGTTAAAGTTCTTTGATTTTACGAACCATCAAAGATAAATGGGTTTCTTAGTCGCAATAGTCTTGAATAAGCTGCCACTAGCTGGCCGAAGAAAGTCTTAACTTGCTTATGCGTTGACGGTTATCATTCGGATGATTTAAGAGTTGTTTTAATAAGACACGTTTTTCAGTGCTAGAAAATGAAGAATTTGCAAAAAGTGG
>NW_026018165.1:14812637-14815650 GCF_020466585.1 Dendroctonus ponderosae | reverse complement strand
ATACTTATCTTTCATCGGCCCAAATAATGTAGTTAATTCTGGTCTATTCAAGCAACTGCAGACGTTGATGGCTTATTTTTTCAACGGTGCGCTATCTCTTTGTCAGTCAGATTTATTATCTTACGTGAACACTAAAAGCTTGAAATAGTGTTACATAAAATGACTATATTGGTTAGGTTGTAATACCGTCTTTGGGCCGTCGAAGAAATTTGTTAGATTTATCCATTTTCCTTGAAACATTTTTGACTATCTTTCCGATGGCAAACTTGGAACTTTTCCCTCTTTAAAATCTAGTGTTCAACAGTGGTTTTATGGTAGATTTCCAATGCCCAAATAAAGAATGGGTCACGCTGACTCCCTCAAAAGGCCGCTATTTAAAAAGAACGAAATCGCGCTACCATCGCGGTCATTTCTGCTGCTTATCTGTCGGGTACTTCTTCAACCTACGTCTTTCGTTGCATCTCGTCGATAAATCTACACGTATCCCGGGAAAAGGTGAACGTTTACTTCCGTAAACAACCGTAGTAACTGTTTCGAAACCATTGCGGTGACGTTGCTCCATCATCAAAGCAAAGCTGTTCCTGCATCTCGTGCTTCAGACGATAACGCACAATGGAACGTGAAAAGATGCTGAACGATGTTGTCACTTTTTCCGGGAAAGTTTCATCGCACCATCATCCTTTGAGCTCAGTTGGCTTAAAGCAGGCAGATTTAGTAGTTGATAGTGGGTAAATAATTCTCGTCGGAATAACTTTCCCTGTTTGGTTTAGGATATAATGAAGGATTGTGGTGGATGATGAGCAAGCAGACCTTCGGATCGTTTCTGCAGTCTTCGACTCTTCGGCCCAGCATCGTTAATATTCCCGTCCGGGAATAACAAGATTCATGTTGTCGATATACTGTTTCATTAAAATGCAGCCTCTTATCCGACCTTGTTGGCCCCTGTACCAATTAAGTTAAATCGTTCCATAAAAGGCGTAGGTTAGGTCCGAGAAAAATATCCAGCTTTTCTTATTCCGCGCTGCCTCTTCTACATAACTGTGCCTTTAATTGGGTACTTTGTTCCGAGCTGTCATTTGTTTTTATCGGACCGGACTACTTGATTTATTCTAATTGGTAAATCAGTATGCAAAACAACTGAATGCCGTTCGATTCGCGGTCGCTTTGCCCATTATCGATTTAAGTGCTTTTCGATATTCAATCGAATCGGCTTTCGGGTCGTTTTGGCCTTATTTGTAACCTTATTAAATGCTTTCCTGGCAGTTTTACGCAGAACGCTGCGGTTATCATGGTACACCAGCTAATTGGCTTCTGGGGTTAAGACATGGGTGCAAATTGATCGCTTTACCTAATGGCCAATTGTTCAAATAAAGTACCGCATGTTTCAGCTCTTAATTTTCTAAGTTCTAACTCAGTACCTTCATTTTTCAATTTTTTTTGGGGGCGGCAGCCCTTTTTAACTGTTGTTGTTTTTTCTTCATAAAGTTTTAATCATTTATCCGATTATAGTAAATGTCGGCATTCAAACACTTAAGGATTTTTCCTTAAGGTTTAATCACCCAGCCTCTTTGGAAGTGTGTAAAAGAATCCCGTTCAACTAACAGGCTGCGGTTAATACACTAGTTCCTCGATGTCAAAAATGTATTTAGGCTGATAGAATGCACTTTGAGGAATTATTGTAATTTTTATATTAGTTTGTAGTAAATGTTATGCACTTGCAGTAGTTGTTATTAAATTTTTGTTTGAAATTTTTACAATTTTGTCATAGCACGAAAGACACTTGGAGTTGAGGTACAGACTTTGAGTTGGAGAAAGACCCATTGGGTTTCCATCGCTTGTTGGAAATTTACGTGACTACATTGTCCCGAATTTCATTGAATATCTCGGAAATGAAATAGAATGTGAAACAGCAACAAGAGACAAAAACGTTTCCCAATTAATCGGTGAATAGCACTGTGGATCCGTTTTATTGAAGTTATTTTTGTTGTTCAAGTTTTGATACAAAATAAAGAGAGGGTGGCCGACAAAATCCATTTCGAAATAGATTGGGGGGCTAAAACTTAAGAAGTATTTGCAAGATAATTAGAAGTGTTTACATGCCGAATTTCACTAGAATCGAATGCAGGTTCAAAACTTGTGAAGAAAAAAACAAGCAAAAAAGTCTACGTTTTGTATTTCTGAAACGATGCTGTTTGGGAATTTTTTATATCATGTAGGGACATTGTTCTAACCGGTTCTTTTGATCCCCGAAGTCATCAAGATTAAACTTAAATCACCCTGTATACATCGATTGCATTGGCATTTTTGTTAACGTCTAGGACGTACACCATATGCAGTCGTATGTACGTTCAAATGACGTGATTTTAACGTACTTCACCACGTCTTTTTAACGTAATTGTCTGGGAGGAGATGGAAGGTGTAGAACAGGTTTATTGTGGAGAGTGAGGGAGATTTAGGCATAAATTTCCATTAAAAGATCTCTGGTATTTAAGCTTAACAGTTGCTAGCTATTCATTAATTATATATTATTGAATTATAATCACACATAATTACGAATCTTGTTTCATTTAATATTTTATGCAGTGTGCTCACACAATTCTATATTAATTTTCCAAATGTGGAAAACTTCAACAGCGTTTCGAGGCACTTTATGGCAAATTATCTTCGTTATTTCATTAATATTCTTCGGCACTTGTCATAAATCGTTTCACACTTTAAGCGTAAACATATCTCTTCTAAAAAGCATCACAATTCTCTCCAATAGAAGGGGGCCCAGGGCGATTAGATTAAAATCCACCTAAACCCTCCATTAACAAGTAATAAACACCGAGGCTATCAATAGCCTTTTACACCCTGCATTCTTCCATGTGCAATTTGATACCTACATTACCGGCTTGGTGTGGCCTGGTCAGCACTTTTCTCCTCTTAAACAAAAAATAAATAAAAAGTACAAAATTCCTTGTATACTCACGAGCTGGTCGAACTTTTGTCGCGTTTATGTGTCATGATTTAT
>NW_026018165.1:14810387-14812383 GCF_020466585.1 Dendroctonus ponderosae | reverse complement strand
GGAAAAAAAATCTTTGAGTTTTTCTCGGTAAGTGTCGGACAAAATACAGCCTCAACCTCTTCTCAACATTTTTTCTCACATCAAAATCTTAATTCAGATAAAGAAATAAAAATGCACAGAAGCCTTTCTTTGAGAAACGAAGTTAACAAAGGTCAGATAAAAAAGTGGAAAAGGACGAAGATAAAGAGGAAAAGCTGTGTTGCATGTGAAACATAACAGTTCGAAAAATCAAGTGAGATGTCGGAGCAAGATTTTTATATGCAAATGAGAAATGCTCTTGAATTAAATTTTAAAACGATGTAAATGGGATGTAAGTGGAATGTAGCGGATAAATGACATGGAATAATTACTATTTTTAAATTGAGTATTATAACGGAATGTTCGTTCGAACTCGAAAAAATGTTAGATTTTCTAGACCAGGATCTCTCGATGTCTGGGTTTAGTTGCAATGAAAACTAATATTCTGCATCCTTTTATTTTATTTTTCATTCATTCACATCCCAGAATGTATAACTAATTTTTATTAGTCTCATCGTTCCAGCTATTGCTGAAGTTTGAAAAATATTTTAACTTTATATCTCGACTGATTACTTCTGAAGTTGTGTAATTTTCAAATCAAGTGAAATTTGAATGATCAAACCATCAATATATGTAAATCTATTAATCTTTAATTCTGATAACTGATTAAAAATCATCTTCAAAAGAATCTGAACCATCTTCCTACAGGTCCTTTAAGGTTGTCTGAAAAAACCGATGAGTTTTTAGTAGCCAGTAGCAAGCCAGAATGTTTCTTCAATATTATATTAGACGTTTAGGTTTCTTCTCACACTTTTCACCCGGCTGGACTTCCACCGGTGTCCCGCCCTCCGTTGAAGGTGTCATATAAACCGATCGCAGACAAAAATAATGAAGATAACTGCGCCCAAGAAGAAATAAAATGCAATGATGTCGGACCACCCGCATCTTGCCTGAATTTTATTTTTTCCACTCTTCTCGGGCTCTCTGTTTATGCATTCGAAACGAATTATAATCTGTCTCGGATAGCGTCTCCTCGTGACACACGCCTCTAAAAATGACATGTATCGTATTCAAACCAGGTTGGAGTTGGTCGCTTTTTGCGTGAGCAAGGCCACAACCATAAACAGTCCATTTGCATTGAATGATCGCTCGAACTGCAATGATTTCAATGAATCCAACTTCTAACATACACGTATGCATACTGTTGTGGCTCAGTTTTTGCGAGTCTTCAACGAAGCGCTTGCATTTTGAAGAGTCATTGTTAGAAATACCATTAGAAGCACCCATGTCAAATCAACGTTTATGGGAAGATAATTTCATTTTTATCAATAGTTTTTGTCGATATTGAAGAAATCAACCCCATAAAGAAATAGAGCAGCAATGATCAAAATGAACTTACTGCCGGAGATATGGAAAATTAGAGATTTGCTTGTATGTTTACAAGAAGCCTTGGATTATTTAGAATAATAATAATATTGGGATCTTTGGAAGTGATTTTAATTATTTAATGCTTTACTTTATGTTTCCTGAGTTGCGTTTTCTGCTTCACTTTTTAGCTGACCATTTTCACTCTCTTTTGGCAATTGGTCCTTTTTTGATTTGATTTCTCTCTTCGTCTTAATATTCTTTTGAATTCGTTCTTTCTTCAGAAAAAAGTTATAGCCATTTCTACCCTCCTCGTTCGTTTATTAAAGCTACAATGGTTTTTTTTGTTGTTTTGCTCTATTTTTTTTCGGATTGTAATGTTTTAACGTTTTTCGTTTTTTCTTGATTCAGAAAGTTTGAATGAACCCAAAACTTTCGAGAAAAAATATTCATTTATATTCAATATAGTTCTTTGCTACCGTTTCGCTCTTTGTCTTTTTGCCATTGATTGATCACTGCATTGCTTTTTTAACAAACACTTTTTCAGGACTCAGAAAGTTCCACACTTTTCAGTTGATCATTTTTACTTTTACGTTTTTTGGTTGATAATTTT
>NW_026018165.1:14809856-14810185 GCF_020466585.1 Dendroctonus ponderosae | reverse complement strand
TTTTTTTGTCTTTGGTTTATCATTGTATTGTTTGCTGCAGTTTTAATTTGTTAAGTTCAAGCTGTGCTGTTCATTTAATTATTAATCTCTTCTGTATTTAAGGTTTGCTTTTTTAACGAACTTTTTCTCAAAACTTACAAAATTATTACAATTTGCAGGTTATCATTTTCATAAGAATTCTCCTTATGTCTGATTATTCTTTTGGATTCGTTCTTTGTTCAGACATAGTATTTCCATTTCGATTTCCATTAAAGCTACAATTTGTTGTTTTTTAGTAGTTTTGATTTATTTCCTGATATTATTGTGATTTTTGGACGAGATTTTGTATG
>NW_026018165.1:14786891-14809630 GCF_020466585.1 Dendroctonus ponderosae | reverse complement strand
TCCTTTTGTCTGATGATTCTTTTGGATTCGTTCTTTGTTCAGGGAGTACTTCCATTTCGACCTTCCCAGTTCTGTTAAATTTAAATTCATTAAAACTACGATTTTCTGTTTTTTTTAAGTAGTTGTGCTTTATTATTTCCTTACATGTATGTGTTTTTTCGATTTAGAAATATTGATTCATCCCAATACTTTTAGGAAAACATTACGATTTATTTTTCATACATTTTGTCACCGTTTAGTTCATTTTTTGTCATTGTTTGATCACTGTGTCGTTCGTTGCAGGTTCAAGCTGTGTTTTTTCATTTAATCATGATTCATTAATTTCTTGTGTGCTTTTTAACACCAGCTGATCCAACGAACAAGTTCCCACATTTTTTGCTGCTTTCTCTGTTTTTAAGCGTTTTCAGTGTTAATAATTCTACGGTCTGTTCGAGTTTGCCTACAAGGAAACTGAAGCCACGAAATAATGAAATGGAATGCAGAATATACAGAAAATCAGCAGGTCTTGGTGAATTTACAATGGGAAAAGAATATAGTTTTTACAAAAAAATGCTTTTCTCTGAAAATAAGGATTTTTCCGAGTCAAGAAACTAATCTAGCACTAAGGATACTCTTCCGGTGTCTTGTTCAATGTAAGATTGAACAAAAGTTAATCAAACCTAGATAACAATGACTTCAGGTATGCTAATAATAAAGTTGCTACTTGTGAATTTGCAGGCAAAGTGTGACTTTTAATAACTGAATCAGCGTGATTATTAAATTGTTACATTTTCCCATTTGAATGGTTCGCTGGCAGTTGGAACGACACGGTGCGCCAATAAATCTAGCTCGCATAGCAGTACTTTGAAAGATAACAATGCAAAACGCTAACGCAAGCAACGCTGAATAAATACAAATATCGCAAAAAAGCGAAACTGTCGTTAAACAACTGTCGATTAGTTGTCTCAACCTCAGAATGAGTCAGGTCAACATCACTTGCAGGCGCCCGAGACCAGTTTTGCAAGTCTGCACTCTTTTGCACGGCTTTTATTCTTGGTAGTACTTTTAAAATGCCGTTTTTTTCGTCCACTTTTGCTTTATGGAATTTCATTCAATCGAAGTCACAGCCACCAATAATATTCGCGATATGTGGAAGTCACCGTTTTGTGAATCACTGCCATCAGTTTCGGGTTTTACCGTATCATCACTATTTGTTGTTGATTTTTTTATTCACTTTCCCAGTATCCATTGCTTCATCCTGTGGGCGGTTAAATTCAGCTTTTTCACCATTATTTGGCTGTTCATTTTCACTTCCGACGTTGTACAATGGATACGAAGACAATGAAGAATCCAGCAGTGCGAAGATTATTTGTGGCATCACCAATTGCTCAATTTATAGAAGAACATGGCCTTAACACTTCAATTACTATGTCCATTTGTCCATTATCCATCGACGTAAGTCCGAGATTCTCACGTACCGATTCACAGTGAGTGGAAACCACAAAGAATTAACCACCATTATCGGTCTAAATGCGGCTTTATTAAGCAAAAATGCCATTCTGGCTGGGTTGGCTGGGCAGAATCACCGGCAAACAATAGGCAATCAATTCTGCCAACTTTAATGCAGGATAATTGGTCGGGATTTACAAGAAGGGTGCACTGCTAGACAGGCGACGTCCGATTGTGATTTTAAGTGTTTGCTCTTCGTCTCCCTTGTGTCGAAGAGATCGTTAGTCATAAGTGTTTCTTGGATTTTTATGTTTATTTATCGCTTATATTTAGTGGGTTTTTGCTGCCGGCTTACCCAGTTTATCCTGGCTTTTATGTTAGTTTTGATGCAGACTGCCAATGTGTGAAACTGGTGAATTTTTCCGGTTTTTAGGCCGGAGTGACAAATAATTTATTGCTGCTTACGGAGCGTCAGGAAAAAAATCTTCTTAAAACCCCAAAAGCTCACCACTTTCAAGCAATAGCCGCGAAGGGCAAACTTCTTTAATAATTTACATGCGAGTTCATTTGCACTTTGAAGAAAAAAGGGTCTTCAAGTTGTTGGTGCAGTTTCGTTGACTTCAACAACTCGAGTATCTAAATTGATGTGGGCAATGGATAAAGTTTTGAGAAAACCATAATTTTCTTGCACACCGTGTAGTGTATTTTGGCATCATCAATTTGTGAAACTGTTCTTTCGATCATTAGCGTAAGGACCTATTTATATTATGAGAAAACGAAGCCATAAAGTTAAATTAAATTATATTTACTAAACGAAATAAAGCTGGTTGGCCAAATGATCGCGATCTAAATTTAAATTTAAGTCGCACTTTTTAGCACAATCTTGATGGTTTTGCTGGCAGGCACCATTTGCAAGATTCACTTGGCATTTGTGCTTTTTTTCTACTTGTGAGTAATTGTATATTAATAATGTTAAGCCAAATATTGTATTTGACTTTTTCAGAAAAAAATAGAAACAAAAAAAATTGTTTTCACTTGCAGACCAGCAGCAAATAATTGAGCAAACAATTTATTCAATAATTTCTTTCACATCAGTGGCACTTAATTCAATTCTATACAGAATAACGGAACCACCGCCGGTATTTGCGAAGGTTCATCTCATAGTTCATAGTCCAGTTTTGGTTGTTTTTTGCGTTTCTTCCACTTGCCTAATTAGCTTATTTGAATAACAATTACTGTCCACAACTGCGTTTATGTCCAATCATGATAGACCAACTAGTTGGACGTCTATTGAACTTGACCCACTAGCCGCTTTTCCCCAGGTTATTATTTTCCGATCCAATAATAAGCGTTTTGTAAATGGGGCTCAAAATATACGGTATCGGTTAATACTGTGGGACAACAACATCAACACAGCAATAATATGAGGATTCTGATCAAGTGATGTCATACCAAGCGTTCCGCGATTATCATTATCAATTCAAATTAAGAAATTACTTCATTCGTTCGCGGACTATTGTTAAGTTGTTTCCGTAGTTTTGTAAGATTCGAAGGAAACATTTTTATTTGATGAACAACGTTGTTCGGTCGTTGTAATTGGTTGGATGATTAATTGTACTCGCACCAGCCTTGACACCAATGGTTTTAGGCCTCATGTATTTATCTAGTGACTTTTTTTGTATTATGATTAGAATATGAGACGGATTATTGTTAAATCAAGCAGGATAAAGCTTGTATTAAATCGTTTTCTGAACTGGAACCCCAATGCCTGAAGCGCTGATTTTTCGACAGTAACTAATTGAACTTGGTTTTTTCCATCAAAGTGATCTCATCTCAGAGTGGAAGATTATGGAGTGTTCTTGAGACTTACTACATAAAGTAAACGGGTTGCTTTCACGGATGGAATATCTGCGGTTTTTGCTTTGGCTTGTTTTTAAGAAAACATATATTTTGCTATTTTTTGTTAGTAGAAATCTATCAAGTAAAATGAGCTAATTTACATTACAAGAATCACCACTCCGACTCTCTTTAACTAGTTCAATACTTCGCAGAAGAATCGAGAATAGCGGAAACTGTTCAGGTTATTTTCACATTCCAGATCCATGTTTCTTCATATCTAGACGGTAAATCTCAATAAACTTTCAAAGAAGTTCGGCCGATCGTGTTGCAAGTTTGCTAATAATAAAGAAAATCGGTAATGCAACTTTCCCAAGTGTGAAAACACAGAATCCAGATGAGGAGCAGTTAGAAATTACAAACCATTTAGTTCGTTCTGTTGAAATCCTCCAAATATTTCCAATTCTGCAACATTTCCATTCACCTCAAGGAAGCATCAATTTTATAAGGAAAACACGCGAGACGCTTTAGATCAGAAATAATCGCCACTTTCGGCGCATTTTAAGTGTTTCTGAGCGGTTACTATTTTTAACCAACGATATTTTCCTTAATATAAGCTCAACGCTTTATACATGCAGATTAGAGAGTTTTATAGGTCGGAAACATTCCTCTGAGCTGAAAAAACTCGCATGTGAAAATTTGAGCGAAGATTTCATACGGGGTAGAAGTCGATTTTTCGAAAAAATCTAAATTTTCTCAAAATGCCTCCAATTCTACATCAATTTCATCTCAGGGAAGCGAAGAATGCAAAAAGCTCATTGAAAAATGCGTTTGAAGCTTTCGATCAGAAATAATCGATATTTTTGGTTAATTTTAAGTGTTGCGCGGTTGCGACCTCTGACCAACGATGTTTTTCTTAATAGAAACCAAAATCTTTATATTCTATGCACATTGGGAAGTTTTTTAGGTCGGCATCAATTCATTGGGTTCAAAAAACATGCATGTGGAAATGTTATTAATGGGCGAAAAGTTCATAAGGCCTCAGTGTTAATTTTTCGAAAAAAAAATCAATTCTCTCCAAATGCCTCAAAGGCTACATCAATTTCATCTCAATGAAGCGAAAAATGCAAACAGCTTATTGGAAAACTTGCTGGAAGCTTCAAATCAGAAATAGTCAACCTTCTTCGACTCATTTTAAGCGGGTTTTGGGTCTTTAACCGTCGATATATTTCCTTTCCTAAACAAACTGTTAATAAACCCTGGAGAGTGATATGTAACCGTCCAAAAGCTCAGCATGTCCAATGTTTGGAAAAAATGTAATTATAGTAATTTGTTTAACATTGAACTGCAATTATAATGATTACGTGTGTTATGCGGTCTAGCAGGTTGTTATTATTTGTTTTACTCTATGGTATTACGACATGTACATAATAGATTCCATCAGGTATTTGCAAGTTAAGGACATCAAAGAGCGCTGTGGCAAAGTTTTTCTGTTTTAATTATACCTTTGTTGTCACATGGCAGACATCAAATTTTGTGACTTTTAATGTTTCTTACATAATTGTTTTCGCCTATTTTAAACGATTTTCGTATCTTTTTACCTCACTGTCCTGATAAGAAAATTACAAACATTTTTCTAAATGTTTTAGAGCTCATTATTGTTTGTTTGTGTTCAAATTGTTTTCTCATAACAAAGCTATTTGAGTATAAAATACTCAATTCTTATCATAACAATCACAAATAATTGCCTACGTGTATTTTAAGCAGATTTATAATTACACTGCCTACGGGCTAAAAATAGGCTTTTGATTCAGGAAAAACTACATTTATTTTTCTTTGCTTTCTTTACAATGCGAATGGTAACACGCTCTTTTTTGACTGTTTAAATCAAATTTAACTGGACTGGTGAAAAACTACTGTGAATGGACGCCTTCATCTGTTTATTGTTATTTATTTGCTGTTAATTCTTAAGCATCTTTTTCAGTGTACATTTTATTTGTCTGCACAAAACTGAGATTGTTTTCTTTAGAATCTATTTTTTCGGTACAATATCTGTTGCGGTTTAATGCCTTTAGCTGAGAGAACTACCTAAATAACAAATTATAAATAATACATTTTCATGATTTTAAAGCAAGATCCCAAACTGAATTACGTGTATAAATGTGTTTCTTTGACGTTTTTGAGTCACGTTTCTACCAATCGTTTTACATTGAATTTTTTCAAAACTATTAATAAGAAACATTCCGATTTTAGCAAAATTTACGTTTCAATGAGTCCATTTGACGTTTTAATTGAATTTTGGACAAGAGTTTGACATATTTGAATTAGTTGTAAACCGATTGGCAATGAGTCAATAAAATCGGAGCTTAAAGTTTACTCCATCTACCAAAATTTGTATTTTTTTGAAATGTTGCAAAAAAATTGATTTGAGTGTATGACAGCTTTGAGCTACCCGTTAGTCAATTTTCTATCTGTCAAAGGGCAGCGGGGTTTAAAATTATGCAATTTTCAGCTAAATTCGAGTTTTGTCATTATTCTATAGCAATATCAGTCGCTTTTAATATGAATTTGACATCTTTGAGTTAGTGATGAACCTTTTTGAAAGCTATTTTCGAGTTTTAAAAGGTATTTTTGAGATTTTATAAATACTTTTAATTTGAGTTCCATTTCGAGCAAATATTTGGAACGTTTGAATTAGTAATCAACTGATTGGCGAACTGCTTATTTTAGTTTAACATTTCCAAGTCAATTGTTTGACAGATTTGAACGGCCCTTTAGTGCATTTGCACTCTGTCAAAAAATAACAATGTATTTTACGGCAATAACAGTAGCGTTGGACAATTTTTCGAAACCTTTGAACTTTTGCTGTTCTTTTGGAGAAAATCAATGATTTACAAAAATGTCCGTTTTAATGTTGTCACACAATTGTCTCAAATTTGAGTTTCAAATCTATTTGACGTTTTAATTGAGCTTCGCTCGAGGAGTTTGACATTTTGAATTAGTGATGGAGCGATACGAAATCTGTCAATTACGTTGGAGCTTAAAGTTTTCGGTATCCACCAAATTTTGCTTTTTTTGAACGTAGGAAAGTTAATTTTTAAGTAAATGTTTGACAACTTTGAATTATCGGTTAGTACGTTTTCACTCTGGCAATGAAAATATGGGATTAAAAGTCACACAGTGCAACAAACCTTTTACGGATATTTTATTCGATTTTGGTAGTGGTTTGACATCTTTTAGATGTGAAATGTAATTTCATTGAGCGCGTTTACGCTTTGCGGTGGAATCAGGAGATTTTGGCAGTTTGAAGGCTTTGAGCCAGTTTACAGTATATGAAGAATGTTGCTTAATATGCACAAAAGCCCACTAAGTTTTTTAGTTTTTGAAATGTACATATTTTATTTTGTGGAAATAGTTTGCAAGTGCTGAAATTTTAAGCAAAACTTGTTGGTTATCTAAGAAAATTAATGCAAATGCTTAATATTTTATATAATCTCTTCAGCTTCTGCTTTATCGGCGGGTTGGAATGTGGCGGTTTTTTTCAAAAATAGACAACCCTTAACCTTCCTTCCCTAATGTAACTTCGTTAACCTAATGTAAGGAAATGAATGTAATGGAAAGTTATATAAATTGTCGCATTGACGATACCAGTGAGATAACAAGATTATTACGCCTAGATTAAAGTATGACGTTGACTAAACCAGTGCATTAACACGAGTTTTATCGTCACATGATTATTAGCTACGGTTATCATACTTGGTGTATAGTTTGTTATCTACGTCCAGAAAAGTGTAAAATTCGGAAGAAAAAGAAATGTTACTAGATTAATTTTAAAAAATCAAGGAATTCAGTTGGATAAGAGGTTCTTATGGCAAAGCACTGTTTAAGACTACAGCAAAAACTGGAAAGCGATAATTGATTTCTTAACAAGTTCAAGTTCAAGTACGAAGGTCAAGCTCAATTACTGCTGTTGCAAAATTTCATCCAAGCCAACTTGTTGCTGTTATTAGCTAACAAATATTTGATCCAAATCTAGTCTTCACATTCTAGTACTTTGTTCGAAACGGGACGATTTTGATGACAAAACCTTCGATTTTCTACTTTTGCTCGCAAATAGTTGGATAAGTTATGAGAACATTTGGTGCAGCTCTGAATGGTACTTGTTTCGTAATAATAACATTGTCATGTTCACTCAACCAGGGTGTCAGCTTCGAAAATTTGAAGATGCCATTCGGTAGCTGAAAAGTGGCAGCTGGCCACTTGAAATATAAAAGTTAAAGTACCATTCGATGCGAAGGAAACCAAATGAAAAGAGCACATCAATTTCTGAGTGGGTGCTAGACATAGCAGACCACCACATATTTTTAATGCAGAATGACTGTACGTTTCTACACTTGTTCGTTGCAGTACCGTGCAGGACATTCACCAATCGGTACTGTTGACGGTCAGTTGTTCTAAGAAAACCGTCTAAAGTCTCTTTGATTTTTACCTTTCCCGGTCGTCATCTGTTTTGTCGGCAGTTGACGTGCGGACATGAACCCTGAGCAGTTATTGTTAGAGATTGATAGTTTCTTCACGGTTGGTTTCATAAACAGGCTTTGTTGTGATTTAAGGTCTGCTCTGGCTAAAAATATGTTCGCTTTTACTAGAACAATGAGCCACGAGACGGAGATGCGATGCGTGGAGCCAACTATACGCCGGTTCAGTATTGTGCATCGATGGACGATTAATAATCATGATGAATGTGCTCTATCTATCAATTTTTCATTTTTATACTCCTAGAATCAGTCGTTTTTGAGTAATTTCTTCTTCGTTCCATTAGGTGATCTTTAAGAGCCACCAGAAATTTTTCCCATCGAATTTGTTCGATGGGAATCGGCCTCTGATTTTTAAACTTGCAGCTTTTAGTTAGTCAAACTGGTCAAGTTTTCCAGTGCCTCAGCTATAATTTTGCATATTTTTCCCGATAAAACATTGTTTTTTCAATGTTGTTTTATTTATCACAGGCTGTAGTTATTCCAATAATGTTTTATAAACAATACTTCACAAAGAGACTCAATTAATAGCAGCACGAAACCTGCAAAGTGAAAATATCGTCTGGTTTGTCTGAGATTTTCTCTATTTACGTCAAAAAAAATCGAGGAAACTATGTTGAAATACGAGCATAAAAGTTGCGCGGGCAGCAATAGTCTGGAGTAATTCCAGGCAATTTTCGAGAAAATCTGCAGCTGTCCATCTAAGCAAGTGAAGTTCTTTAAAAAAAATTATTGTCTTGAAACCCATTGATTTTAAAATGAGTAACCGATAAAACACGTATAAAATCTGCTCGAGCAAGGCGCCAACACACAGGCCATTATAATTTTCTTCAAATGCAGATGAAATCATTCGAATGAGTAATTGTGGGCGACTTCAGAAATTCGATGATTTATTTCCTCAAAATTTGCCAGCCGCAGCCGATAAAGTCTGGTGATCGTGCGGGCCACGAAAAGAACTTTTTCTATTACCCATCGGTGTTTCAGGAAATGTGTTATTTTTAAAAACGACCACAACATCTACAATGAAAACTTTTGAGTAGTTTGAGTGTGGTGGTAATGTGTGGGTTAATGTCGATTTTTTGTGGGTTGAAACTAAATTAAACTGGAACGCCTGAGGTTTCGTGAATGTTTACCCAGAATATCTGAGGATGAATTTCCAGCCCCAGAATTTCAAATACATTCTCATATATGTTACTTTTATAAACACAAACCTTTTTCAGCAATCATTTGCATTAGTGGCTTCAATTAAACCATTGGATTTTTGCTTACAACTTCGATCTAATTAAAACTGCTGCCAATCGTTTAAAGATGCTGCATTCTTCGGTGGAAGCTTACCCTGTTTGCATTTCCAAGAAGTCGCCCTGCCTTAAACGGGAATTTGGAGTCAACAAAACAAAAGTACCTGTTATTTGGATTGGTCAACCGAATAGTGTTAGAGCAGGTGTTAAATTCGAATTAAAATAGGTTTTAGGCCTACCTGAAAGCGGCAAATCAGTGGCTCTTCCAATTTATAGAGCCAGGCTCTGTTTAAATGGGCAAGGAAACATATTTTACTAATTTGAGATTTGTCAGAACGCCCAGTTAATCACAAAGCAGATACATTTTTCTTGCCCTAAACTGTTTCAGATTTGCCAGGAATGTTTTCAAATTTTCCTGAGCACGATTTGTGGTTTGCATCTTTCTTCTCTGCAGGTTTTTGCAGTTATCTTGTGTATTGTCTATTATTTTTTTGACTTCGGGGTCTAAAATTCCCTTTTCACTTCCAGTCATTTCAAACTTATCTCAGCTCACCCTGTATATTTAGTAAGTAACAACAAGAGTGCACACAATTCAAGTAATTGTTGCAACACTTGAAAGTAATGTTCAGAATACTTCCTGCTGCCCATAAAAAAGTAATAACCTAAACGTTAGTACTACAGTTACAATCCTATTAACCATAGTTACACACCTCTCGGTATGTCGACTTTTTTCCCATACTTTGATCGATCTAAGGCAAATTGCTTTTCTCCCATTTCCAATTATTAACAATTCGTTCTGCGAATGCCGCAAATCAACTTTATCACTGGTCATTATTTAAACAATTATTGGGGGAACAATGGAACATCGAAGCGTACTTACGCTGTTCATGCCATATTGTTATCTTTTTACCAGTTGGAGTAATTTTCGTTTGAACTAGACATGTTCACTTGGAATTGGAATGGCATAATTTCTAATCTGGTTCAAGTATTTTTTATATGTGAGATGATTTAATTAAATATATGAACTATATGATGATATTTGTATTTGCAAACAATGGTTTCATGGAGTTACGCATTTGCGACTATTGCACGCAAGAGTAACGTGAAAACAATTGAGTTTTCAAACTAGTGAGATTTTTTAGCATAAAACACACAAGTTTCAATGGCTTGATATGTGTAAAAATAACACATTTTAATGGTCTTCAAACTATTTAGAGACGCGGAACATGCAATTGCAAATTTGGTTGACCTACTAAGAAAAGCTATTTAAATTTCTGCAAAAACATATAATAACTTTGAAGAAATTTCAATTAAGGATTTGTATATTATCTAAATCAAGAATCATTAGGTAATGAAACAAGGTTTAAATTTGAAGATGGAATTTGGTGATTAACATATTTAAATCGCTTTAAAAACAGTATACTTACACGATTTTTAGTGTAACCAATTTTAAATGTTTCAAAAGTGGCTTTTTGGTCTTCTCAATTGTTGCTGTATTAAAACTTCGTCGCGCAATAGTTTATTTTATTCTATCTAGTTGAGCTTTAGTGTCATTTTCCAAATGTAGCTTTAGCTATAATAGAACTGAAATATCAATCAATCAAGTTGATGTTGAAATAAGAAACGCTCCTTCTTTCCACATTTTCCTTCTCAATTTCCAAAAGTATTGATGAACAGTTTAAGTCACTCGATTTTCTCTAGTTCGCTTAAACTCCTTAAAACCGTCGCTCTCAGTCTTTCGTCTTTTTCCAATTCGATTCAAATGACTTTAGAGTCACGCAAAGTCGGTGTGAAAATGAATATTTGTATGTACTTTGACCATACGAGCAAAAATGTAAGTTTATTATATGATGACTGCACATATTTCATGTAATATATGTAGGAAAATTGCCCTTTTTGAGCATTTGTCTTGTTATAATACCCTGAATCCATAAACACAATTTATCAGTTACATTGTGCAAATCTTGGCCATCAACTTCACCCACACAATTCCTAATGTAATTTTCAATTAAATACCTCAATCAATTCACTAATAAACTTTCACGTCCAGTTTCGGATTAGACACGGTTTGCAAGCACTGTATTAAAATATACTTCAAGGGATTACCATTTATTACACTTCACACTTTAATAAACTCTTGCCAGCTCAGAACTGGAACCATAACTTTGAGTTTCCGACTCGTTTTCTGCATGTAATTACTCTCGACAGGTCTGAAGTTAAATGCGTTTTTTAACACGTATGGAGAATTAGTGGTGTTCAGTTGGTTCACATTGAGATGCAAGTAACTGTTCCAAGCTGAACCACAAGGTTCAAGAATTTTGCACTTGAACCTTGATGTCTTTGATTAAACAGGCTTAAATGTAAGCGAAAAAGGCGTTTAGATGCGTAGTTTTGGCCACCAGGAGTTCCTGATCTGAGGCCTCAATTTCGAGTTTTTTGGGACACTTGAAAGCGTCATTGACTCAATTTCTCCAGCAAGTATAAATGAAGAACTGGCTCTTATAAGGTTTACTTTTGCTTTTGAATCTTCGGGTATGTTTGATGCGTTTAAATGCTGGGGCGAAGACGGGTTTTCCAGTTAGTTTCAATGTTGCCTCAACATGTTCTGCTGGTTCTTCATTATGTTGATTAAAATGAGCTGCCATTAATGGGTAGTAAAGACAAACACGCTAATCGCAAACAACATTCTTCCCCCTAAAGCTTCCTCGCTAGTTGCTTGAAATATGATTGTTCTTGTAGCCTGAATAAAAGATGTAAGTTTATAGGAAACACTGAAGCAAAAAAGTTGAAGAAAAATTAAACAATAAATGGCAAATTGCTGTGCAATTCACTAAGAAAAAAGGAACGTCTGCATTATTATTTTTTACGGCGATTATGCCCTGTATATTTATAATAAATTGGCTTTGAAACAGAAGTAGAACTCATCATTATTTTCAAAAGCAGTTATAAGGCAGGTAGAGGGATTGATGGTCTCACATCGAAACATGCAATAATTCTTCTGCTAATTTTGAAGCAATTTGCCAAAGAAGAACACCTGTAGTCATCAAGAATTGCTTTAGCTTATTCTCCTAATTGGGATTGAAATAAATTAGTGCCTAATTATGAAGAGAAACAACAAATACAATTCTGTTGATTCTTTATATTTAAGAAACATTTATACAAAAAAAATCCGCCTTCAAATTTTTTCGTTCATAAAAAACATCTACCGTGATGATTAGGAGGCACATTAACAACGTTTAAAACGAATGGCCACATTTAAACGCATCGATATGCCCTGAAGAGCCGAAGATTGTCATTATTAATAAGGTCATGCATTCTGAACATAAAAAATATATAAAACTTGATAGGAAAAATAAAATACATTACGTTCTACGCTTCATTCAACGGCCGCCGACGAGTGATTGAGCTAACCGATAGGAAGAATTTCTGTTTGAATGCTGCCATGCGGAAAGATTGAATTTTGTAATAAATTTATGTTATTCACCCACGTTCAGTTTATTGTGAAATCAGATTTGCTACCGATGCAGTTAGGTTTTGATGAAATAAAACAGATGGTCTGGTACAAGGAAGATTCGGTTTCTGACCGGAAGCGAATTTGATGCTTATTAGCATCTTGTGTTTTCTGTTCTGTTAACTTTCAACTATGTCTGGTTTTTGGAGATTGTTTGCTTTTCTCATGTGACTCAACATTCAGCCAAAAAGTTGAGACAAACCAATGTTTTGTTGGAATATATTTACCATGAATACTAACTTAACTGTTTCATTGTTTCGCTTTTATTCTTACCTACTTATTTAAATACTCCCCTTAGCATTCAAAAGGTGCTAGCTGATATTCCTTTTGCGAGCTCATCCTGGCTAATATATCATTCGCGCCGATGAATAACAATGTTGATCGATTATTCATATCCTGAGGAGCATTTTCAATCATTTCTACAGTTAACCAACACTTCATGTTGAATATCAGTGGGGTTCCGATGGATGCGTAAAATTCAACTTTGGTCATCATTTTGCCTTTGTATCGGGATTTACATAATTCCCATCTCAATTTTAATCGGACGAAGTGAAATCGGATTAAAAAACGTATCTTCGAATCGAAGAAAAAGGAACAAAACTGATAATCCTGATGACGATGTAACAATTATGGGGCCGCTTGTTACCTTTGTTAGACGTTTGCCTGAGGAATTTTAATAGTCCATGGTTTACAACGTGCTTACCACTGGTAGTTTCAGATGAGATAAGAATATACAACAATAATTACAAACAGTTACTCGAGTTGGAGTGAATTAATGTAAATGTTGAAGTTGGAAGTGAAAAATGAATCCTTACTTTATCTTATTAGGTTTTAGTCCTAATACCTATAAGAAGTTTTTATTACCTATAATAAGATCCTCAACAATTCATTTTCCATCTGTAACAGTCGGTTCTCTTAATTAAATCACTTTAAGTGCAGTATCAGTACATTATAATGTAATTCGAAAGTTTAATTGATATTTGGGCGGAACTGGCGTGATCCCATTTCACAATACGATTAATCAAACATCACTGCGGGCCTAAGCAAGATAACTAAATTGATTTTCTAAAATCAATCTGAACATTTTGACGGTTTTCGACTGATAGATTTGACTATAACTGATAAGTCATGGGGAGATTTGAATTATCTGAATGATGCATTTACATTTTTAATAGCTAATCTCTATCGAACATTTTTATCGTTCGTTTTTTGTTGTTGTCGATTAGGTTTTGGAAATGCTGGGACAAAGTTATTAGACCCAGAAAAACTTTTTTTACCGCCTGTTCTACATCTTTATTGAGTTTTCAATTCGGGAATTCTAAAACATTTTGAATGGAGGAGCGCAAGGTTTTATTCAAAAAGAACTCATCTCTATCCCAACATGTTTTGGATCAATCCACATATTGGAGGCTCCATTCTCCGAAGTTTCACTTTTTTGAGTATTGACTTGTTTTGTCTAAGCCTATTTTTATATCCAGGAATGCCGATAAATCAGTTCCTTTCAGCAAAGTTTCCGCTCTCGGCACCAGTTTACGAAGAGCAGATTAGCAAATTTTTCCTTTCTGTTTTGTGTATCATATTGGTTAAGATGAAACAATTTGAACGGTTTTAAGGTGAAACGATTTTAAGATTGGTTTTGCTCAACGTGTTTTACATTTTTGGTTCATTGCTTTCGAAATGCATTTTTTCCACTGAAGTTTCTGTAGACGTGAAGGCGAATAATTCAATTTTTATGATGGAGAATTATCGACACAAAATCTGGCACCAGCTTGGTCATAATCAACCTTCCGTCTATTTGAATTTGCTAAACCCTGTAGGCCCAAACAATGTTTACGCACCAAATTTCTAACAAAATACAATAAATAAAAAATTTTTTTTATAACATTTTCTTCCATTAATTAATTAATTAAACTTTAATCCAACCGTGCATTTTTATCAATTTTTTTTGGATTAATTAAATTTTTATACGTCCTATCCATGAATTCTATGAATTCTTGTCCACTTTTCTCGAGATTATACAAGAGCTTACCGTTACATCTGAAGTCCAGATAAGGTGAATCGTTTATCTTCATCTTACCACGCGCGCAATGAAAATTTAAGTATCCCATAACCGTGGCGCTAATAAACATTTTAAATATTTATAAAATACTAACGAATTTCTTTTTTTTTCAGGTAAGGAGGACACTCGACGAATTTCAAGCAGGTTCTTCCCACATATTTGAGACTAAATGTATGCCCAAATGTGCACAAGGAAGTTGGAAGTTAGTTCGTAAAGTAGACAATTTTTTTTAACAAGAATCACATTTTAATTTCTAGTTTATTTTAATTAAATATTTACCTAAACTTATCTTGTTCACTATTTGGCTTTGCTTCTTTATTTTATGTGTTTTTTATACTAACTGCTATAATTTATTATTCATTATTACATTGAGCGTATTTTCACTTGTATTTACTCGAACAAGCAAGAACGGTTGTTCGACTGCTATGAAATGAATAACGAGTTCAGTTTGGAAGTATTTAAACCGTTTAATTACTCCCGAACCCCTTAAAAGGACTTATGTTCTTTTTATTTATTTATTTGACTGGCTTTTTATTTTATTTATGAAACGTTGACGGAGTCGATTAGGTCGGCGCATAATGAAGCACTTTATTGGTTTATTTACTTTTTCTTGTTGATAACAGGCTTTTATGGGAGGTAAAATACTCTAATCGACTCGATTTATGCAATTAGAGGTTTTCCGAAGTGTCTTTTATGGTGAATTCTGGACGGTTTCTAGTTCTTGTGGGTAGATGACTTGAAATTGGTTAAATTATTCTCTATGCTGGTGTTTCAAGGAATTTAAATTCGCTTTGAACTGACCAATTTAGATAATAGAAAAGGCCAAGTTAGGTGCAGATTGGCTAGGGGAATAATTTACGATTATTTACTAACAGGTGTAATAACGCAATTTAAACAATATATAAAAAAGCAAATAGTAAATGTTACATAAATGCAGGAGATTTGATTATTGTTGGAGGAAGTGGCTTGATGTGTATTTTTTCGGGAAATAGGTTTAGTACTCTGTACTTTAAGTGTTTTAATAGTTTAAATCAATAAATATATTTACGATTAAACTCGTTTTTCAAGCAAATGAATGCAACGTTCATTTTCAAGTAAACGGTTTCCAAAGCAATAACGCACTAATTTAAAACAAATATGCAATAAAATATTTGGCTTTTTGTTGCTTCCTATTTTTCTGTAGTCACCGCACATATTTTGTTGTTTTTTACTGTCTGTGTCTTATTCTTCACGCCGCTCTTTCACTTTGTTCCCTACCCTCGGTATATGTTTTATTTGGTATTTGGCAGTTTAAACAACCATTTCTGTCTTGATTTGCCTGTCTGTTTTAATCAACAATTTATTTTTTATTTTTGGAGTTTTTTGCTCGATTGTATGTCTCGCAGATTTTTACACCGCTTTTAATAATGTTTTGGTGTTAACTAAATAGTGTAGGTTTTAGTGATTTTTTATCTTCTGCATGTGCTTCTAAAAGTTTTTAAATCATATTTATTAGCAAATTTATGATCATTAGCAATTAATCCGCTTTCTAAGGCAATAACTATCCGTTGAGCTGCCAGATAATTTATGTGATTTCCTCGGTTGCAAAATAATACCAAGCAGTGTAGACCGTTTAAGATAGTTTCTTCGATAAGTGACATAATGGACGATAATGTAAATTTATTGTTATTTGTGTGCAACTCATAAATTACCGTTACACTCGTAGACTGAAGTAAGATTTCCAGATATAAAAATATAGGTGAAATACTTAGGTCTTGGTTGGTTAAAGCATTCCTAGCATCAGATGCAAAATCTTCAAATAACGATGCAGAAGGAGCGCAATTAAGCCAGCACTGGGAACTTCTTGGGCGAACATTCACATTTTACCAGTGGTGCTTGTTAGCTTAAAATGTTTGCTCACACTCTAAGTCAACTGCGAAGTGTTTATCTTCCATATATTTTCCTATATTATCACCCGCAGCACAAATAGGGCCCCTGTGAGCGCACCAAGTTTATCAGCCAGTTCATACATGCTCTCGTATCTTTGTGATAATTTCACTTAAAATTCTACAAAATTGAAAAAAGCATTGGTGGTTAAATTATCGTAGATTTATTTAGAAGTTATCAGCAAGGATAAAGTCGAATTTGCAACACGTTACTAATTAGAGTATTAACTAAAAGTTTCATTGCACTTTGTTATCTGTTTACAGACACATAACCATAACAGGCAAGTAATAAACTTTATTTAATTACTTGCTTTATAACATTGCTCTTAACAATCGTTTTACGATTTTCCACCCAGAAATTTTCGGCAATACAGCTGATTAGTTTGTGACTAATTTTATTGAGGAATAAATTTGAATCCAGTGTAAGGGACGTAGTTAACGACTGTGGCGCGATGTAAATCTTCAGTTTTATAGAGAGCAGGACATTGGGACAATTTTACATGTAGAGCAACCATAAAAGGACAATAAAATGGTCGTTAGGGCATTTGGTGTCTAATAATAACGTGCTTTATCTTCTTTATTATGCCGTTTCAAGAAATTGAGTGCAAAGCGCCCACAAAGTAATAAAAAAACACACTACTAAATGTATGCTGCTGGTAAAAATAGGAAAACTTTCCTCAGATTCATTCTGTCTGATTCCAAAATTAAAACATATTTCATGCTAAATCCAGAAAGGGTTGGGCACTACTTTAAGGGTTATTGCCTCGTGCAAAATCGCTTCTTGCACGCACAGAAATCGGGAGTGGTGATTAGCGACTGCATTTCTTCGGGTAAAATGACACTGAAGGTGCGGTTTTGCCACTGTCCAAACTCAAACAGAATTAAGAAACTGTCCATCAAGCAACCAACTGAAGGGGAAATGCACGACAATCTTATTAGGTACATGGAATGATGAATTAATAGAGGAAATTTGATATTCGTATATTTTCAGTACCTACTTGGCTGATCTGGGTTGTTTTCTGTTAAAGTGGGGTTTTAAACGTTTTAAGTGTGCGTTTTCAGCAATTTATTAGGAAGCGACAAAACTTTTGTTCTTTGCTCTTGTAAGTTAGATTTATTTACTTTTATGGCTTTTTCGATTTCGACATTTGAAGCTTTACAGTAAGATTTTTAAAATGTTCTGCTAACAGATAGGTATAATGTTATATTGGTTTTATGTATTCAATTTATAACAGAAAACGTGCAAGATTTTTATTAATAATAATAATAATTTATTTATGAACGAAACTGAAGGGCCTCGATTTTCAGTCTTTAAAGTTTATCAAAGGAGTTCGACATTCGCGGTTTTTCGGGGTGGTCTGAAGATGCAAGCCACTCGTGCTTGCGAAACGATAAATAGGAATTATTTTTTACAACCTAAAAAAAATTCCCGAAAAACTTAGCAGTTTCTTCAAAGTTTACTTTTAAACCTGAATATCACATAGAGTTGTTGGATTCTCTGTATATTTAAGTTTGATCTCCAACTTATCCTCTTATGTATTGATTATTCCCACACACTGAAATTCTGCAGAACAAATAAATTTGTTAATCTTGTTTTTTTGTTTCTGCCTATTATTTTGTTCTGAATTTAAACTTATTTTGGCGGCTAAGAGTTTCAGTTTTTCCGCTGTATGAAATTTCTTTGTTTTAACCAATAGTTAGGTCTATTTAGTTTAGCAGTCTTTCTAATTATTCTAGATCATACAGTATAATTTTGCTCTGTAATTTTGTTGTGTTTTTAAATCGAAAATCACGGTAATGCATTGAATGCGGTCTGGTTAATTTGCAATTAATTGTATTAATTCTAAAATAATTGAGTTTTAAATCCCAATTACGTAAAATAATCCTTTGAACTTTCCCCAATCGATCAACTAGTAATTTGACTTGAAATATGCATTAATGAGTGAACATTTGACAAATTTTAATCTAATTCGTCAAGACATCAGAATGCAATTGATTGCAAATAGTTTAATAAGCTGCCAATTTTCCAGTCATGAACTCGTAAAAACGTGCAATGTAAACAGTCAGCAGGCAGAAAATAAAGTTATAATCTGACGAGGCGCATGATGTAAATTGATTTCTCATTAGCATACCATAATTAAGGAAAAAATGGCTCTCTTACCAGTTTCACTCCCACATTTGGTCTGGCATGAGCATTAAGAGAACTGGTACCGTATAAATTAGAGCGATAGATAGCTGGTTAATGCAGTCGTTTTATCAATTAAACGCCACAATTTACTCATTTTCATTAGTTATACATGTTTTAAGAATTGGTTATTTAAATTATAAATAAGTGTCTTACTTTTTTGTTGGTGTCTAACTTTCAACGATTTTTCTTTCGGCTTTCGACGCTTGCCTAATTTTAATATTTAAGTCTATCCTGCTAAAACTCCAATTTGCTTCTTCTAGCTCTCTCCTTCTTCTGGTTTGATGTTAATATAAGAATCCTTATTGAATGTCCAGCCTTGTCAAGTCTATAGACCAACATCATTAGGATCAATGATACATGGCGCAACGAGTCTGATTATTATTTTTTTATTAATAAATGTGCATACTAGCCAGGCTGACAACATGTTTGATTAGTTAAATTAGGAGGCTTAATTGGGACTGACAACAAGTCTCTTGTGTGCTGAAATTGTGCTTATTTAAATAATGTCTAGAATAATTAGAAGCGCTCGTATTATTGCTGTTAATGTGAAGTTTCATTCGTTTAATGTTTTATTGTTTCATTGGTTCATTGCTTTTTGTCGCTTTTCACATTTTTCTGACTACTTGTGATGGAGTCAGTTTTGAAGCTATTTTCTCCTGGAAGTTTGGTGCATTCGTTCACTATTTTCAATGTTTACAGGTTATTAAAGTATGATTACTCTGTTGCTTTATACATTCATTTTTATACCAATTTTTCAATCTCGATCGACGTGATGACGTGTCTGATATTGAAATTTCGCTTTCTGGGTCAAAACTCCTCGAATTTCCTCACTCTTGTTGTTGTGACTGAATCGAATTTTCAATTCTCTATCCAACGATGCCAAAACGAATTCTGTGGCTCAAATGCGAATTGAGAAATTTCGAAAAAACCAACGTTATGTTTGAGTCGATTTTGCAACTCTGTTACCGGAGATCTGGCATAGAATAGCATAATAATATCATAACTGTGTTTAACAAATCGTTTCCATTTAAATCTATGCAAACTGAAAATCTCTAAACGTCCAAGTAGACTGGGGATTTCTAAAAGGTATTTTTATGGGCGCCCAACACGACACATACCACAAACCCACGTATATTCTAAGCTGGGGTACCAACGGTATACCTAAAATGCCGAGTATACCGGGCGTTGCTTACAAAGAAAACAATAAATTCTAATTGTCATTTTCACAGCAAGGTGTCGAATCGTTTAATGGGGTTGGAAAAAGTGGGCATCGGCCGAAAAATTCCCGATTTTATTCAGTGCCGTAGATTCCCTTTTTTTTTCAATGTTCTTAATCCCACAAGAACAAACCCTGAAATTTCCCATGGCTATCAAATTACATGGGTTTTTAATTTGCTTGTTTACGCGTCATTCGACTCATTGTTTTTTAACTTACGTGCTTCATATGGGCGGGACAAACCCTCAATTCTATTTTTTTCCAACTTTTTTGCTTAGCCTCATTAGTCAAATAATTGATACCTACCTTGCATTTATTTAGATCTGCACCCAAACAATTTTTTCAAGCAAACATGCTCACATACGCTACTGAACAAGGAAATATGAATTAATTCCTGTTTAGTATTTGAATAAAAAAAACACTTTTCCTCATATATATGCATATGTAGTTGATATGTTTCTAGAGCGTCAGATTTTAGGAACACGCATGTTTGCATAAATGTTTATTTTATTTGTTAACACTCGGCGAAAGAGGTCACTTCATATTTTAATGAGCTGTCTTTGTACATGAGAATGGTAATGTTACGACGTGTAACTAAAGAAGGGCCGCTATGGGAAAATTTCTTCAAGTTTGAGGCTTTCATTTGCACAAATTTGTAATGAGGCTAATTAAAAACGTAAAAATCCAATTAATTTAATTTTTCTTAGTTATTGGTAAAAATAGGCCACGTTTCCAGACACCATCAGAGTGTAGTTTAACTTAAAAGCTCTTGCACATGTGCGCATTTTTTTTTCAAGTGTAATAATTTGGTTGAACCAGAATTACGATCCGGCAATATGATCCGCCAGTATTTCCACCAGACTTAAGTCCATGTGACCGATATGTATGTCCTATATCCTCCTATATGAAATGTGTCTGGCTGCAGAATACACACAGATGTTATTGTCGAAAACATTATAACTGAGCTCTATCGGATGTTTGCCATGTACTTAAAATTATTATCGTCGGAAAGATATGAGAGAATGAATCTGTGAACTGTTTAAACGTGCTTATTGCGAAGCGAAATGCCCAGGAGTATGGGAAATTTATTGGTCACGGAATGCAATATGTTACTGCCTTAGTTTCCAGTTTTGGCCCGTTTTTTTACTCATTACTTTTTCATGAGGTTCTTATAATGAGCATTTGCTACTAGAAATGAAAATGTATTACTTTTTTAACACTCGAAATTGCTGAATGTTTGTCGATAGGCAGAGGGACGATTTACGCACGTATTACAATAAAAACCGGAAGCAGATGCACGCACGCTTCCGAAATCCCTAGGTGTAACTGTTTCCGGTAAACCATACCCTTTTGCTTCTGTGAAGGTGCTAAAATTATAATTAGCTTTCACCTAACCGGATAACAACAATAATTTTAAATGATGACGGTAGAATTTGTATTGTAAAGTGCGTATAGCAAAGCTCATCTTTCACGCATCGTTATTAGGAATTATAAAACTTTACTATAAAAATCGTAGTCGGTTAATACAAAATTTAACTCGAAAGCCCAGAGTAAAGAAGTATTTCAATTAAACATTTGGTCTATTAATAAACGGGAATATGACGGTTGCGGTCGCGATCCACAACTATTTTTCCATTAATAAATATTAACGTCATTCGAACATTAAGGACAATATTTGCCAATGATAAAGCCTGCCAAGTCTGTGAATGTTCAGCTGCTCTATCTTTGTGAACCGATAAGAGTAGATGAGTGCGTTTTCAGGTCATTACAGCTTGGATTTAGTGTGAAAAGACCGAACTCTATACACTTAATTATGCAAGTTTTATTGTGGTTTTTGGTCAATAGCACGACCTTCCTTCAAAAATGAGAGAGGAATTGAACATTTTTTTGTTGTAGTGTGGCAGAAGTTAAAAATTAACGTTCGAGGGGCGAGAAGAATAAACACGCGAAGCTGGTAGCTGACCGATTAATTAGACGCCAAGTCTAACAGTGGAAATTTAATGGAATCATTGGTAATTAAACCTGATCAATCAAGACAGCACAACAACAACAACATTATACAGAAATCAGCTCGTGCAGTGACCATAAATAAAATTAAGCAAAACCATTATGTCGCGTTGTTATTCATTTAAGGAAATGGAAATTGATTTGGAACGACATAAGCAAAGTGAACGAGCTTATTTTCAAAAAACTACTTACACTTTGCTGGTTGGAATACCTAGACGCAGAAATCGAAAGAATCTTGAAGGCATCAGACGCAATGAGAGTGGAAACAGTGGAAATAATGAACGTGTTTAGCTTACTTTTGCATAATTGAGCATTTGACCTTAAACGGGTTAGTGGTACCGTCAAAACAAACTCCTGGTGTTTGCATTCCACGTTGCGATCGAAAGCTCTTACAGTCGCTGTTTCAACATTCTTAAAACCTCTTGGAATTTTAAGACGAGGTTACAGAAGGATTATTTTGGGCAGTTAACATATTTCTGTACTCGAGATTAATTTGCATCCTCCAGTCTGGTCTGTACCAAACGAGAGGCCGTTTTGCGGTCGAACCTTATCAGGTCGGCTCAATTGAAAAGTCTGCGATAAGACAAAAAGGTGGTTTTGTCAATTAAATTTGGGCTTCAGATGTAGTAATTTTAATAAAATCTGCATTTTTTTCAAGCGCGCTGAACTTCAAGAGCCATCTGGAACATCCAAAGAGTGAAACCTGACAATGTTTTCCCGAAATGAAGTTTAAGTGGGGATGTCTAGATTAACATTAATTGAGAAATACAAATTATAAGGTTTCCTAGTTTGTCAA
>NW_026018165.1:14778513-14786683 GCF_020466585.1 Dendroctonus ponderosae | reverse complement strand
GAATACTTCTGGAAAAAAGCGTAGCTGTCTTCTATTCAACTCGACATTACAGTCTACAAGTTTAAATTGTTGCACAGAAAAAAAGGCTGGCAACAAGGAATGGATGGCAACAAGGCCAGGATTAAGTTTCTTAGAACAAGCAGTGCTGATCAGCAAATCAGTTATTCATCGTGCCATATCTTCAATGTTTTAATGTCAAACTCAACATTTCCGCGTTTGGAATATCAAATTTCGAGGAACCCAAGCAGGAAAATTCAAATTAAACGACTGTGGTCACTTCAGAGTGAGAATGAATCGTCAATGAATGCATTTCGACACGTTTGCATGTTCTTGATAGTTCGCAGTCTAAAAAATGGTATTTTCAACTAAATAATACTCTTGAGTTAAGCTTTACATGTGAATTTACCGGCCTGTTATGTGCGCGAGTGTATTTTTTACTCCTCAACTATTCTTAACGTGTGGAGAAACATTGTCAGAACCAAGAAGATACGAAGAAAATAGTTGCCTATAACGAATGGACTGAAATCTGGGGAACGTGCCGGCCAACTTTAGCATTGGAGAAATTTTCAACTAATAAAATATTAAATTAAGCATTTGCACTTACTAGGTTAATGAGGATATTGGAAAAACGCAAAAATCTGGAAACGCCTTCACTAAAAGACTCAACGTGGGTTCCCCATCTGATTTTCAAGTCATGCTCAAGCGTAAAAATAACATGATAAATCATACTTTATTAATTTTCAGTTTCTTCAGATGGTCAGTTTAGCTCCATAAATTCTAGACGTACCGTATACGCAATAATTTGCCACTTTTAAGACATTCCACTGTACAAAGCACACAAAAGCTTATATCCTCATCGGCATCTCTTGCAGTATCGGCGGTACACGAACGTAATTAATAGGCTCTCATTGTTGTAATAAATTTATTACGCATGCCGCTTCGACAGTTCTGATAGCCCATAAATCGAAGTTTAATGAAGAAAATGCTTAATTAAAAAAAATTGGGTTCTACTTGGGCGACCGCGGCAGTCTGACGAGATTTGTGCTCCTAATATGGTAGCTTATCTAGACGGGCAAAATAGAATTTATCATTTGTTGTGGCAAATGGAATTAAATGCATTATTAATAGAGGTAGCAGCGGATTACTGCTGGGGCAGCAGTAATTTCAGCTATGCCAAAAGGTTGAAAGATTACTGCAGCTTGAAAGCTCAGTAGGCAGTAGGCAGTAGGCATATTATTGAAATGTACATCTAATCTGCTGGAATTATATCGGATATTGCAACTGAGATTCATATTTTTCGAGTTTGCAAACGCTGATTTTTACGTCTAACTCTTCTTTAAGCTAACATGCGGGAGATGTGCGCATAATAATGTATTTTCACAATTATTCTGGAATATTTTATTCGATCAACAAACTTTTAAATTTGAAGTGAAAAACATGTCAAGATTGTGGATTGACTGATCAGCTACTTGCGATAAGTTAAGTGTCCTTATTCTAGATCAGTTCTGCGAATTATTCGCCTTTCAGACAAACATTTAAAAATTAAACTAAAAGATTTTCTTTTGCCATACATTAAACGAAGAGAAGGAAAAAATACCATTCTCTGGTAGGTCAAACATTGGAAAAGAAATCGTTTGTTTATTTCATCTGATAGAAGAAGCTGATGCTCAGTAAAACTAAAAACATTTCGCTAAGCGTAAACTACGATCGACTTCATAAAAACTGATCTGAACTTTTCGTTTTTGTTCAGAAGTCAGGCACGTTGGCAAATTAACATTTTACATGAAAAAAACGCACATTTAAATGCTCTATTCATCAGAAGCAAAGTGAGTTTTGTAACTCACACGATTTTAAAAAGATCAGCAAAAAGCTACGACAGACTTCGGAAAAACTAACTAATCTAGAACGTTTCTTTTTTGGGACAATTAGGCACATTTACAAATTAACATTTTACATGAAAAAAAAGCGAATTTAAATGTTGCATTCATTGGAGCCACAGGAGTTGTGTAAAACGATTTTCAAAATACGAACAAAAATCCACGGTAGACTTCCAAAAAATTGACTAATCTTGTCTTCGTCGTTGAATGAAATTCAGGGAAATTTTCAAATTAAAATTTTACGTGAAAAAGTGTATTTACACGCTCTATTCAGCAGAGAAAAATTCAATTTTGTAGCTGAAAACATGTTTAAAATACGAAGAAAAAATACAGTAGATTTCGGATCGGAAAGACTGGCTCATTTTGATTTATGGCATTTTTAAGCGCACATAAAGTACATTAGAGTAGAATAGAGGTAAAGTGAGTTTGTAGCTCAAAGTGTTCTCACAATACGAACATAAAACTACAGAAGAATTAAGTAAAATTTACTAATCTTGAACATCGTCGTTTTTTAGTTAAATCAAGCAATTTTTAAATTAAAATTTTAATTATAAAAAAACGCAGCTACACGATCTATTTAGTAAAGCATTGTTTATTTCATCTGACTAAAGAGCTTGTGCTTAGAAAAAATTG
Organism: Dendroctonus ponderosae; assembly: GCF_020466585.1. Classification (NCBI taxonomy): domain Eukaryota; kingdom Metazoa; phylum Arthropoda; class Insecta; order Coleoptera; family Curculionidae; genus Dendroctonus; species Dendroctonus ponderosae. Next base: position 14,784,173 of record NW_026018165.1, on the reverse strand, counting down.
AAAAATTTGGGTAAAACGTCTCAAACTGTATTGAACGTTCAACATACAACCCAAGAAAATATTCCAGAAACTATACTCGCGGTATTTTCGCTGCTTGCTCTTGTTACTCTAATTTAATTCTATGTGTTAAAAGATCTAACAACAATTTTGTGTTGGTGTAACTGCTTAACTTGTTATTTTTTCCAACTGCAGCTTATTCATATTAATTCTCTTAGAATCGATGAGCAATTTAGTCATCAAATTTATGTACCTGGACGAATATGGGCAATGAGACATTAAAAAGGCAACGACCTAAAAATACGACGTCATGTTAATGATGTCATGCCTATTTTCCTGAGTGAGAAAGCATTCAATTACGTCACGCTGCTCGTTTTGATGCAAAACTCCGTAAATTGAAGCAACTTCATGAATATTTAATTGAAATTAACGGGACGAAACTAATTGAACGTAAGAGCGTTTAACAACGTTTAGAAAATCGCATGCAGTGGCCAGATGAGGGTCGATTTTAATAAAGATATCGATGAAATCAACAGTTTTATTTCGTCTTGTTATACGTTCTGATAATTTCATCAAGATCCGAATTACTTTCTTAGTTTCAATTTTTTCCAGTATTTTTCTGGATCCACGAAAGGATGGTTTGGCGGCTCATTTTGCATATTCAGGTGTCAATGTTATTTATTTTGCAAGAAGATTCACATGTTCTTCTATCATATTCCCAACATTTGCTCAAATAACGGCTTTTTTATTCATTCATCTTTATCACTCCAGCCTGACAATGGGCGGTAAATTTATGTGAAAATTTTCCTATTTCAGCAAGCGAAATAGAGAAACCCTAGTGATAAGAATTAAATTGCGAAAGCAGAATCGACTTATTATTAAGTTATGGCCTGGCAGTCACTCGGCTTTTTCTAATCAATTTAATGGAGTTGCTACTTGTCTTTATCTATGGTTGCTATCTTGGAGCTATCGCTTGCTAACCCACTTTAGAATATGCTTATACATTTACAGTACTTTAAACTATAATAAAATGTTGGAAAACTATGGCTATTCTAACAGTAATGGATAATTTGCAAGTAATTTTCATATGGGTTTGAGCGATTGATATGAAGGATCATAAAAATATAATAGTTGTACGCGAGGAAGAAATAATTAGAACCTAAAGGTACTTCAGATTCTGAAGACATAAATAGAGTGAGCGCAGTGATTTCGACTGTCTGAAGCCTCCAGATCTTTTTTCCAAATAGCGCGCCATTTTTTTAGTTAAGATTTTCAGACCTCACACATCTAGATTTTGTTTCTAAATAATACGCGCATCAAATAAGCCCAACAAAAATTCAAATACCTACATAGATATTATAGATTTTACGATTAGATTAAAACTTCAGATCAAAACTTACTCTTTAACGATACTGCTTTTTACGGTTTTTGTCATTATTTTGTTGAAAGTAAGCAGTTGAAATGCAGATGGTTTGGATGGATAAAAGCAAAAGCCAACTTTCACACCGATCCAGATCCCGTTATTTTCAAGTTCTTGCTTTGAAGAAAAATATATATAATTCCATAACGAAACAGTCAAAAAAATGTAGGTCAACACTATGTTGATCCTCTTGATTGATTTTTCCTCGTCATTTTCGACCTTTTGTTATATCATGACAAATCAATCAATTGTATAATCTATTTGCTTAATACTTGCCTCATTACTCTTAACATATGTTCTATATATTGTTTTCATGTTCTAATGGCTAACAAATTAATTAAATAGTATTCCAATGAGCAAGCTCACATGTTCACGTTCCTCGTCCCGTTTTATAAGATTCTTATCAGGATATTAGATATGGCCGTTCGAAAAGCCACTGAAATTCAATATATTATGTGTTAAATGACGTGACTTACACTGACGTGCTGACGCACTAGACGCATTCATCATATACCCTCTTCTGCAAGACATTACAGACCAACAAAAAAATTGAGCTCGGCTCAGAGTTCGTGTTGCCACCTGAAGAATCGTGTTACTTGACTAATGGCTTCCATTTTTCCGAACGACGGAAATTATTTTGTTAATTGGCTTTATGGTAATTGCATCCAGTAATAATCACTATTTTTTGCCTTTGATCTTAGGCGCCGATTGATTTATAAGAAGTATTTGCTGTTGAAAGATAATTTGATTGAGTTGATAGTATCATGGACAAAAGTGACTTTTCCCAGTTAAGAGCGAGTTAACTTGTTTTGTAACTTTTCTGAATTGTTCAATTAATGCATTGATGAGAAACGATGTGATGGCCAAAGTTCATTAATTTTACTACAGGACTTGGTATCATTTTTGCTAATGTATGCGAATGCAAAATAATTGGAGTCCAAAAATCAGACACTGCAGAAACAATATGAAGCGGAAAAATACAGTAACAAAACACGCGAGACATAATTCCTGGATAGAAAAAATGTGGATGAAGCCACCACGATAATCATATTTATATTTAGTGATTAAAGTGTTAATCGTGGGAGTTTGTCTTTGAGGAAAAAAACTTCCTTTTCTCTGCAGATAATCTGGAAGTCAACACTATTTCTTCAGCACCTTGCAGAATTAGACTTGGTTTATCGATAGTTACTTTCCTTTTATTCCTGTTATTCCGATTTTATTACTTTAGTAATTTTGATAAATTTTCACATCATTGTCGACCCACATCATTATAATAATATTCGGGGAATCTGTCTATGTCCCCCAGAAAATGCCATAAAACATGACGCTATTTTCGATTTAGGTCAGCAAAGAGGTTATCCGGACCAGCACAATATGTGTTTGATGTCCGATATATGAATGTTGTGTTCCACTTTGGGAAAAATTACGTAAATAACAAGGCTTTGAATGTCCTTTCATTGAGTTACACAATGGATTCAACTTGAACTTTCCTTGCTCTATTAATTGGCTTTGATATTTCTATTACTATCAGTGAAATTATTCTATTCGACCCGAAATTGTGGGGTTGCATGCCACTGAAATAAAGTTCCTTCCCTTGGTGCTGATTCATGCTCCACCCTCAGTCCATCACCGTAAGTTCCAAATGAGCTCGGACAGTTGTACTAACAAAAAAGCACATTTTATGTATTTGCATAATATAATGTATTACTCTGGATAACGATCCGAATCTGCATGCAATCAAATATTATGTGGTTTTGTGATAGGAAACTGAAGTAAATACTTTAGATATGATAATGTAATCAATGCCTAGAGCGAATGGGGGTTTGAAGTCATATAAAACATACTCGCAAAAGCGTTCAGTTGTTAGATAATAAAGGAAAATTACGTGAATAGTTTTGCCAAAAATTCCAGTTTAATAAAAGCAAACCGCTAGAATAGAAGAAATGAGAAGCGAAAGAATTCAATATGTGTTTTATGCAGCTACAAAAATAAATTTTCTAAAAAGCATCTAAAACATGTTTTATGGTTCCCGTGAAGGAGCTGCACTATAAATTAAAATTATATGGACTGTTTACAGGCTTTCGACACCTGACTAATGATTAGTTTCCTGGGGTGGTATAATAAGAAGATATCCAATTTCGTTCAAATTCTTTTGCTGGATCTTTAGTTCATTTGCGTTTAAACCCGAAGAAGGCATGCATTTTTTTCAATTTAGAATTTAACTTGAAAAATATGGCTTTCAACTTTTGGTCGCACAATTTAAAATGTTTGTCTTTTTCTTGAAACTAGAGATAAATTAAGACTCAATTTTAAAAAATCTTTGAAATTTTGAAATAATTTTTCTTGCAATTCACGGTATTTGAATATATTTTTCGTCAAACTAAGAACTCGAAAATAAAAGGATTGGATCAATCTGAAAGCAAAAGCATATTTTTGAAAATTACGAGTAGTAATATTTATTTTGGTATCCGTATGTTTTTGCTTTTACACCGGCGTGAATTCCTTTCTGTTTAAGTTCTTACTTTGAAAAAAAAAACTTCTATAGCGCAACAGTTGAGAAATAATCATGAATTACAGTCACTATGTTGAATTCTCTTTATTATTTCTCGTCTCTTTTGAATTCGAGTTGAAGAAATGCTGTTTGTTCCGGAAAAAATCGTCAGCTCGTTTCACCTGTGTATCGTGATTTGGTAAAACAAAAATTGCTCAAAAGGCTTCAAATTCTGTACCGCGTTCATCGAAAGGAAGCGAATCATTGAAAAACATGCTTAAACAACCCGTTTTAAAATATGAAAAAAATCTGCTATATCTTCCTTACAAACACTACATATACATGTTGAGAATCATCTTGGGGTTAGAGTTACGCAGTTTAATGCATAGCTTTTCACAGCCGTGCCAAAATCGGCCCAAAAAGACACTTTTTCATGCGCGTTTCCTGAGATCAACCAGCCCTGAAAATGGTAGAGAATTTGAGGCGATTTGACTCTTTTTGATACACACTTTTTGGGTGGTTTTACGAATGAAAATATAGAAAAACCAGAGGAAATTCACTTTCTACATGTGGTTTTTTTTGCTCAAATAGCGGTGAAATTGATAGAGAATTTGCGGCTTTTTCAGTTATTTTAGTTTCGTATATACACGTTTACGTATACACATTTTGGCGTGGTTTTGCACTTGAAAACAACTACCAACGTGTGTGTTTTTGAGCTTAACCAGCGAAGAAAATTATTTAGAATTTGAGGCATTTTCAGGATTTTACCTTTTCCGGTACACAATTTTTTTACAATTGAAAAACAGCTCTTTCATTTGTTTGAAAACGGATTTTTCCCCTGCGTGGTTTTTTGACTGACGTCAAAAACACATATGAATCAGTTAATTTTTGGGCGCATAAGTAGCTGCGTACTATTTTCAATTGAAACACTAACAAAAAATTTGTACCAAAACAAGTTTAATTGGTGAAAATTTCTCAAATTCCAGTTTTACCTCATCACTTCATACTTCCCAATCTTGAAAACCTAAAAAATCCAAAGAGAAAGTTCCATTTTTGGCCCAAAAAAATGACAACATTCTAGAAACCCGACCTTCCAACAACCAGCAAACTTAAAGCTTAATTCCTATTACAGTTGCTCATAAACTACGTTAATTAACGCATGTCGCGAATTTAGACGTGTCTTAATTAATATGCTATCTTTGTACTAGGTTGTCTTTCTTTCGTTTTCCTTTTTGGTCTGATATCTCTTGAATGGCGCCACGTAATTCAAAATGTGCAAAATGCGAGACATGATTTTACAACTTTATACGATTACAAGGAAAATTTACACTGTGCCGACAGGACAGGCCATTTTATCATTTCTGAACTTCCTACAGAGCCGTATTTACTGGATTTTTCGTACTTGAATCAGTTTCCATAAATAAATTGAAACATTATTTGAACAAGAAATCACAGTATTTCTAGAAGGTTTGCAACAAACTTGATGAAGCATACAAAGAGTCATCTGTTTATCCACTATCATATCTGATTAATTCTAATAACCAAATCCACCTTGAACCGGGTTTAACATTAGTCATTAAGCTAATGAGGATTTAAAATAGTTCCCGGCATAATAAAAACGCACACAAATGCCAATCATTTTCCTTCTGAATTAAAAATAACAGTAATCCTGCATTTAGAAGGCCGGACTGGTGGGTAGCTAGTCATTTCATAATTGCGGATATTACGTTATTAAGAGCTATAATTTATAGC
>NW_026018165.1:14777579-14778270 GCF_020466585.1 Dendroctonus ponderosae | reverse complement strand
TTTCCGATAATATATGCCCCAGTTCTACCAAGTGGCTTGCTTTTCAGCATAAAGTTTCCACGTTTTGAATCGGTAAATTATTCATCAAACCATCATGAATTAAAACTAAATTTATTTCGACAAAATTCGGGTTTTGCGTTCAGCTTGATCCCTCTTTGTAATTTTAGCAAATATTTATATTGCGCGAATTCCTGATCCGTAACTTGGTCTCAGTTTACATATACGGTCGACTTCCTCGAGGTTCCAAATTTTACCTGCCCAAAATCGGTTAAAAACTTCTTTATTTCGTTTCGCACACAAAGAGCACAAAAGCGGGCGACTAGAAAAACCGGCACTTTGGGGCCCACAGATTTTGATTGGCTATTCACTACCGAAAAAGATCGGGACTGAAAAAAAAGTCTTTGAGTTATTTTAACGAGAATCTTTTAAGACCTTTAATTTTTTCAGTTTGGAGAACGAGCCAATTAGGCAGCGGGTTTCGATGATATTTCGGTGCGAATTTGGTCAGGTATTTTTGCGGCAAGGACGTTAAAGTTAACAGAATTATCTTGTTAAGGTCCCACTCATAATCATGATGCCTTGAAATCAAGGGCAATATTGAAATGTTTTCTTCTAATTAGTTTAAGGTTTGGAAAGTGTTTTTCAATTTTGCCAAAACGGCGTCAAAGTAACAATGATGTTGAAATTTCGC